>NW_026126735.1:0-166415 GCF_943737965.1 Phodopus roborovskii | reverse complement strand
TAATTCATTTAATCGATGGACAATGACATCATTGATTCTGTTTACAGGTGCAAATTTATATCAGGGACAAGGATAGGAAGGTTGTAGACATGGACACAGCAGTTTCTGGATGACCTATGCAGGACCCAGAGTACTAGGGATGCTGCTGTGCCAGGTGTGAGCCCATCATCTCAGGTCCTGCCGCACCACAACAGAGATTCAGGAGCTGGTGATGATGTCAGGCCAACAGAGTTCATCCAGGGAAGACAGTACAATTATCTCTTTATTGACTTATGGAGATTTTAAAAATCAATGAAGACAGCATACTCTATCATGTCCAGCACGCCTGCCAGGAATTGATGAGACAAAAAGAGTTCAACGACACACCTTTAAATATGTAATTATTAATCGTTTTCCTCATATAATCTGTAAACCCTGAAGTTTGGTACCACCTTGTGTAGACTCAGGTGTGACAGACGATCTAACTATCTGATTATTTCATTATTCAAATCTGCCTTTTTCCTCTCAGGAAGAGTGGAGTCTTGATCCACCTTTTTGTGGTAATTGTCCCTTTGGTGATTTCATTATTTAGTTATGTATTTATTTTAGTGAATGGTGATAGCATTTTTAAAGATCTCAGCAGGTGGAATTTGAGTAATTATCTTATTATTCATTCAATTTTTGTTCAAATCTATGATCAAAAACTCAATTTTCATTTCAGTTTTGTGCTATCTTGTAGGAGTCACGTATAAATCACCATTCACTAGTTTGATTTTTATTCATTTAATTATCTAAGTATTACTTCCTTGACAATCACTGAACTCTGGTTCCATCTTATGGTATAGAAAACCGCTTCATGAACATAACTCCAGGGGCACAGACACTGAGAGAAACAATTAATAAATAGGACCTCTTCAAACTTAGAAGCTTCTGTAAGGCAAAGGACACAGTAGACAAGACCAAACGGCAGCCCACAGACTGGGAAAAGATTTTCACCAATCCTATATCCGACAAAGGGCTGATATCCAAAATATACAAAGAACCCAAGAAAACTACTCAACAAAACAATTAAATAACTTTATTAAAAATAGGTACAGAACTGAAGAAAGAATTCTCAATAGAGGAAATCAAAAGGCTGAGCACTTAAGAAAAATGTCTAAGACTTTAGAATATCAGGAAATGCAAATCAAAACAACTTTGAGATAAAATCTTACAACTGCCAGAATGGCTAAAAATGATGAGTACCAGTGACACTTTATGCTGGAGAGGATGAGAGTATGGAAACACTCCTTCATCACAGGGGGATGGAAACTATGGAGCAGCTAGTTTGAGATCAGTATGGCGGTTCCCTCAGCAAAATGGGAATTTAGTTGACTAATAGGACCCAGCAATCCCCCTTCTAGCATATAACCACAAAGGATTCCACATCCACAAACAAAGACATCTGTTCAACTATGTTCATGGGCAGCACTGGCCTGCAATAGCAAGAACCTGGGAGCAACCCAGATGCCTCTCAATTGAAGATGAGTTAATGAAGATAAAAAAGACTGATATAAAATGGGAATACCACTTGTAGAAAAATAAATGGGGTCTTTGAAATTTATGGCAAGGGATGGTAATTTTGAAGAAACCATCCTGAATGAGGTAACTCCAGTCACAAAAGAGGAGCATTGTGGGATGTACTCACTCTATACATGGATTTTAAGACATAGAGCAAAGGATCACCAGCTTCTAATTCATCACCACCAGAGGAACTAGGATACAAGGTGTATTCTAAAAGATTCATAAAGTCCCTCACACTGGGAAGGGACAAGTCCTCAGAGCTCAGGAGAAGTGGGGGGCAGCAATGGAGAGAGAAGAGGAGAAATGAGGGGAGGAAACAAAACATGTGACCAGGAAGATTGAGCCTAGTTAGGAATAGAAGGCAGAAGAGAGAGAGAGAGAGACAGAGAGAGAGAGAGAGAGAGAGAGAGAACATAAAAGACTGAGCCAATATTGGTTTGAAGATAAACTGAACACAAAGAAAGGTCTAGAGAACTACAAGTCTGCTCCCCAACTAACAATTTGAGCTTCTGTGAAAGGCTATCATAAATGTCCTTCCCGGATAGTGAGATCAACAACTAACTTATCCATGGAGCCTCAACTACCTGCCTGAAACAGGAGCAAACACCCACAAATAAACACTGAGCCGGCGCAGAACCCAGATGCAGATGGAGAGATGTAAACCAGCTGCAGAAACACATAGAGACAGCTTACCTGAACAAGGAGTGGAACTAATGGCAACTAGACAGATAGCTGGGAAGTGAGCATGAGACTGACTCAGGCCCCCTGAATATGGGTCTCAGCCAGAAGGACTGAGCAGTCTAAGGACCTCAGACAGTGGAGCCAGGATGTATCCCTGGTGCGCAGGGACTTTGCCAACATATCCCCCATGGAGGGATAACTGCCTTAATCTAGAGACAGGAGAGAAGCCCTAGTCCCTACTTTCAATGACCTGGTCAGATCTACATGACCTCAACTGATGGCATTCCCCTACATATGGAATTGGGGTGGGGGGATGGGAGGAGGGTAGTTAGAGTGCATGTGAGAGAACAGAGGGTAAAAAGGAAGGAGGGAGGGAGAGAGGGAAGGAGGAGGGAGAGGGAACTGGGATTGACATGTAAAATAATAAATTAAATTTAAAAAAAATGCTTTGACTCAAAAAAATAAGTTCAAGGACATGTTACTAGGGAAAAGGATTTCTATTATTGTTTCCACAAGAAAATGAAAAGATGTGCATTCCTTCCAGACTAATGTGGTTTGACCAAGCAGACCACCTGAAAATACCAGGTGATCCTACATTCAAAACAGGTGGACAAAGCAGCCTTATAGACTACATGCAGGATTTCTGCCTCTTCATAGAATGCCCTGACCAGTGCACTCTTACCAGCAGGAAGTAGTTTGGAAAGAACGACACCCAAATCCCCAAATATTGTCTATAAATGTTTGTTATTATTTAAATGGACTTGGTTATATAAAATGAAAAAAAAAGAATAGAAGTGTTGATTGAAAAAAAAACTTTATAAAAATCAAAAATAAAAATGGGGTACAGAACAAAAGAAATAATTCTCAATAGAGGAAACCAAAAAAAGCTGAAAAATACTAAGAAAATGTTCAACATCTTTAGCTATCAGGGAAAATGCAAATCAAAACAACTTTGAGATAACTATCTTACTGCCAGGATGGCTAAAATTAAAAACACCAAATGAAAACTTATAACAAAGAAGATGTGGAGAAAGGGAACATTCTTCCATTGCTGGTGGGAGTGCAAATTCATACAGCCATGTTGGAGATAAGTATGGTGGTTCCTCAGGAAAATGGGAATAGTTTACCACCCAGCAATCCCCCCTTAGACATATACCAAAATGATCCAATCCCCCTTAACTATGATAGCATAAACAACCTACCCAAAGAATGGATCCATATCCCAGAAAAATAATAATGAACATCTAGGCAAGTCAATCCAAACTATCCTTGATAGCAGATGAACATTATTTGTTTTAACCCAGAGCAAAGGAAACTGAAACAACCTAGATGATCTAAGAGATTCAATAAAGTCGAAGAAGGTTGATAAGTAGATAGGATAAGGATAGGAAAAGAAGGAGAGAAAAGAAATTACTAAAGATTGAGTCAGGGTAGGAATACAAGACAGAAGAGAGAGAGAGAGACTGAGAGTGAGTGAGAGAGAGGGAGAAAGAGAGAGAGAATAAAAGAAGGAGCCAGTATTGGTTTGAAGAGAAAAGTGAATCTAAAGAAAAGTCCTAGACCTACAAGACTGTTGCCAACTAACAATTTGAGCAACTGTGAAAAGGCTACCAATGCCTTCCTGGATAGTGAGATCAACAACTAATGTATTCACCATCATGGAACCTCCTATAGTGCTGTTGGAAACAGAAGCAAACACCAAAACCTAAACACTGAGTTTAACTAAAATCAGATTCAGATGGACAGAACAAGACCAGGTTGTAGAAAAACAGAGACAGCTGACCTGAACAAGGAGCAAATAACAGGCACCCAGACTGATAGCTTGAATCCAGCATGGTACTGACTCAGTCTTCTAAATTTGGGTCTCAGCCAGGAATGAGCAGCCTTAGGGACTGCAGACAGCAAGTAACAGGATGTATCCTCATGCACAAAAGGTCATTGCAGACACATCCCTGTTTGAGTACTCCCTTTAACCTAGAAACAGGAGAGAAGTCCTAGTTCCTACTTCAAATGATTGACAGATCTACTTGACTACCTGGATGGCATTGTCACATGTGTGGAATTGGGTTGGGAGCTGGGAGCAGAGGGTGGTAAGGGTGTATGTGAGGGGAATAGCGTGTAAATGGGTGGGAGGGAGGGGGAGAGGAGAAATGGGATCAACATGTGAAATAAAAATAAATAAGAAAATTAAAAATAAAATAAAAATAAATACCCCAGGCCAGAATCTTACAGGCTGCTGGTGGCACACAGAACACCAGTGTAAACAGCACCAGGATCCTCCTGGTACAGAAGCCCTAAGCCATGCTCATCCAGGATACATGCTGGGTTGCTGAAGGTCCAGGCATTGGGCCACCTGGTGGGCAATCAGAGAGGAGGAGTCTGAATCCCTGGGGGCTAAGGACAGAACCAGGACCCTAAGCCCAGCCCCTCCTCTCAGGTGGCTGTGACTGTGACCTAGGGAAAGGGTGAGGGTGAGAGTGGGGAGGAGGAGGATGAGGGGTGTTGGGAGAACAACTTTGGTAAAGATTTTTAAAGTCAACTAAAAAAATAAAAATAACAAAATATATGGTAATTACAAGTGATGGCTATGTACAGACTTGTTACAATCAGTCTGAAGCAAAGACAAAATAAGATAACAGTGGTCTAGTAGACAGGTCATGTGGCCTGCAGACGATAGGTCAATGCAATTCATCAAAGCAAGAACAGAGAACATCAGAAGGAACTTCAGATGTTATGAGTATGATTCCATTACTCTGGGCAATAAAAGGTAGAACAGGAAAATGGATTGTCAAGATCCAGAAGAGTGGAAAAGAGATAAAAATAAAATTATAACCACTGAAAGATAATGTAAAAGAAGATCTTGTGTAACCCACAAAATCCATAAAAGGAGCCAACAGTTAAGAGAGCAGAGGGTGCAGAGAGGCTCAGGGGAAAGCACCAATGTATAAAGGTAGAGTCAGGAATTAAATAAATAAATAAGATTTCACTTCAGGCATGCATATCTGGGTAAGAGTCACTGATAAGAAAAAGAAAAGAGAAAAGGAGACATTTCTACGCTAGGGATGTCTGAGAAAATCATAGAGAGACTAAAGCTAATGTAAAAAGTTATGGAGGTTCAAGGAAAAGTCTTCAAATGTCAAGAAAGATGTAAACTGTTTGCTTTGGCTCTCATATCTACAAATACAAACTTAAGATTAGTAATATGACTTAAAATTTTTGACCACCAGGTTAATGGTTTAAAAGTTCTGTTTATTTCTCTCAAGAAAAATATATGTACTTGCTAAAAATTTCTATCAGTGTTTCCTGTTAGAAACCTGTTTGTTGCAAGAGAGCTAAAACAAAAATGGTTTAAACATTTTGCTGTCTAATGACAACAGCCCCCAACTCAAAATTTACCTCTGAGCACTGGTCATTAAATTCAGATTATCAGAAATCAGATGTCCTTTTAATGTAGATGACATTCATTCTGTTTTTATGTCAAAAGCTGCTAAAAATTAAATCTAGTTTAAAAGTTACAATTATTAACACTGGAAATTAACATAAACTTAAAAGGCACCAAGCTGACAATGGGTTTAAAAGACATAAAGGATACTAAAATTATTTGATATTATAAGAAGTCATTACAGGATGTTTAATTGTTTTATCAAACAGTTTTTTTTATATGTTTAAATTCAGAAGGTTACATTATATTTGTGCTTTATTACATTATTTAATATTTGTACTTAAATTAAAGGGCTAAAATTTAAGATCATAGCCATAAGCTGTATATACTAACCAAAAGTTGAGAAGCTCATTTTTTATGATACAGATGGCAAACCATCCTTGTTTTTGCTAAATTTGAGTAGCATAAGTTATTTAGATAAACTTAATCACATAGCTGTTTTATGTTTTCCTAAAAGGAGTTTCAAATTAAAATCAGTATTTTTAAATCTAAAACTGACAGAGAAATGCAAAGTTCTAGTTTTATAAAATGGTTAACTATTATAAAATGTTAAAAAACCTACAAGTTACTAGCCATCCTTATAGATTAACTTTTGGTTATAGTCAAACTAAGTATTAATGATTAACAAACAGGAATAAAACCTCACTCTGTCTCCTATACATATTCTAAAAGTTTAAGCTTAAATCGAGTAAATGAAAACCACGTTGTCTATTAAGATCTACCTAGAAGGACTTCTAATACTACAGAGATCTGTAGAATAAGACATTTAAATATTAACTAAAAAAATGTAATAATTTCAGACAAAGAATCACAGAACCTAACAATGACCAAAGAAATGTCTCTAAAAAACATTGTGGGGCAGCATGGTGTGTTGACATGACCAGGGAGCAAGATGCTGAAACAAAATGCCTGCAGCATGATAGGACCCAGCTCGGACTCTGTAGAGCCTGCAGGGGTACTGGAAAATTGTCTGCACGTTTGCCTGACAAAATAAGTTCAGACTTTTCCAATTCCAGGTTCCATAGGGGAAAAAAAAAACACCTCTCACATTATGTACTTGGTGGAAAAATTTCTCCCCTCAATGTCATAGAAAATTGGATAGGCTATAATATAAGGAATGGTCCCTGTGATTTTTTAATAGATTTAAAAGTAACATATAGTTTATCCTTCTCAGATCTCTGAAATTCTATTGATGGCTTGGCTAACCAAATGTTTGTGAGATTGGCAATAAAGGCAGCCTTGATATGGCTCCTAAATCAAATTTAAAAAATATAAAGATATATGTATTTTTGAACATTTATTTATTAATTATGCTTACAGTGTTCTGCCTGCATACATGTGAATGCACACCCAAAGAGGATACCACATCACATTATAAATGTTTGTGAGCCACAATGTAGTTGCTGGGCATTGAACTCAGGACTTCTAGAAGAGGAGCCAGTAATCTTAACCTCTGCCACATCTCTCTAGCCAAAGACATATACTTCTTAAAGATATAGAAAATTAATTTACAATATAAAAATTCAGAGCTTAACATTAATCAAGTTCCAGATAAGCTAATAGAACAGGGATCCCAACTGTTTAGTCACAAACTCAAAGTTTTATGATTTTTATTGGGTGTCATCGGTGTAAATATGAAGGATGTTTTCATTAGGCCTAAGGCACCACTGACCAATCTATGCATGGATGGCTCTTGACAAGAAAAAAAAGCTTCTACCCCAAATCTTTAAATTTTGCTAGGACTCAAAGGCATAAGTACATTCCTGCTGTTTTTATAGATACCCAAAACCTACTTTTTGTACAATTTGGATTTCAGCACAAATTGGTGATGATAATATATCTAAAACTTATGTCCTTTTATATAACACAGTTCATATAGGCTTCAGAGGAACAAATATCATAAAGCTTTTATCCACTTCTTACAGGTCAAAAGGACTGCAGATTTATACAGCTATCCTGAGATGGAATTTTTCTCCCTGGTCTTGCTGTCTTTCTTGATCACCAAGGTAAGGAACAAAGAGTTCCAATTAAATATATAATTTAACCTTTGTTCCAAGTTTAAACATGTCTCAGACGATTTGTGCTTCTGGCAGATGGTATCAGTTGCTGACTACAGCCTGCTCCTCTAGTGCTCTCCCTACTTACTCTGAATCAGCCACCAAAGTGAATCTTCAACAGGTCTACAAACAAATGCGTCTGATAAATGGTCCATTTCTGGAATCCCACTTCCTTTTGTTGGTATTGTCTAGCATTTTTAGCCTACTTGCAGGTAAGAAAACACTGCAAGAGTAAGCAGGAGTAGTACAGGCATGTGCTCCTGGCACAACAGGTGTTTGATTTCCAAATAGCTGGTCCTACTTCTATACCTATAAAAGACTACCTTTGAGCAGCTTGTTACTATTATGCCTACTGGTTTCCTCAACACTTCCAAGGAAGTGACTCAAACATGGCTGCAAAAGCAAATGGTTTTTACTGGTAAAAATCAAACCAGCTGGGACCTCCCACTCTGCAGAAAAGTAAGGTAGTAGCTTAAAATTGTGAGGGGGTTTATAACATGGTTGAGAAAGGGAAATTTCAGACCACTAATCTCAGTCAACAAGGTTTCCAAGATACAGGCAGATATAGAGTACAAATTTATTTACAAGGTCATCATGGAACTAAGTTAATATTATCCATCATTTGTTTAGGCAAGATTGATGAGCACACCTGAAAGGTTGGTGTTTTTTCTTTGTTTTTAATTCTCCTCCTGAGAATAGGATGTGGGTTCTGTACTCTGTAGTCAGGGATTTATCTATTGGCAGAAATTCTTGTTGTCATTATTTTTCCTTGGCCGGCCCTGGCCCTGGCTGTTCTCTACCAATGCAAACCTAAACAATGCCAAGAAACCATGGGATAAAACTCCTCTAAAGGGCAGAGAATGAAGAGGGATTATTTTATTATCAAAAAAAGAAAAGGTTTATGGTAGAGTCGATTATTTGTATTGTATTCCATTCTAAGTATTAGAAAATTGAAGCATAGAAAATCTCTGGAAGTTTGCCTACAGCTTTTACTGGTCATGAAATTCTAGATTACCTAATTATCAGAGAACATTCAATTTCTTCTGTTTATGAATTCTCTCTCACCTAAGAATTAATACTATGGAAAGAAAGATAATAAGACCCACAATTATTCATCAAAAGGTGAGTTTTTTTTTGTTAACTTCCTTCAGGATGGTGATAATCCCTTTGTTAGAGTAGACTTAGGGATTATTGGATTGCACTCCATCTCTTTTGAGGCAGCCGTCCAACATGAAATATGCAGGATCTTCTAAAAACCCTGCATACACAATGACATTTCAGCATGTAAACATTTCATGACTCTGCTCTCCGATTAAATAAGGGATGAACCTGGGAGTTTCCCACAATCATGTGGGAGTCAATGAGAGTCAATTGTGTCAAGTACGGCAGACCATTTCATCATCTGATTATGTTGTTATTTGATTATTTAAATAGGATATTAGATAATCCATGATCAGGTGGATTCCACGATGCGGGAAACAATTATTATGGACCATCTAAATATCAATTTTTTAGTTAAAATATTTAAATTAATTATGACAGCATCATTCAAAAGCCTGGTTTGGAGCCACCTTAGGGAAGTGGATGATCTTACATGAACACATTTTTAGATTATTTAACTATATAAGACAATGATTATATCATCCATGAAACCTGGAATCTGCTGCCACAGATCATCTAATTAAACAATTAAAAGTATTTAAATTGACAGTCTGTGTTAATACCCAAGATAAGGTAAAAATTTATAAAGTTATGTAATCCAAAAATCATCCATTCCATGAAGAGACCTGTAAAGCTTCCTCTTGTGAAAAAGAAAGAAAGAAAAGGAAAGAAAGGAAGGAAGAAAGAAAGAATACACAAGATACAATTTAACACCAACAAGGTGGATCCAGACTCCACTCTTCCTGGAGTAGAAAAAGACAGATTTGAATAATGAAATAATCAGATAGTTAGATGGTCTGTCACACTTGAGTCACACAAGGTGGCATCAAACTTCAGGGATCACAGACTAAATAATGAAAGAATTTAATAATTACATCTTTAAATATGTAAGCCATTGACCTCTTTTTGTACCATCATTTCCTGGGCAGAAGTGTCAGATATGGAAATGTATGCTGTCATCAACGATTTTTAAAATGACATCAGTTAATCGTCAGATAATCATACTGTCTTGCCTGATGAATTCTGTTGTCCTAACATCATCACAAGCGCCTGTATCTCTGTTGAGGGGCAGCAGGACGTGAGATAATGGGCCCAATCCTGGTGTAGCAGTAGTAGCCACAATGTTGATAAGAGCTGAAAAGATGGCTGCAGCAGGGTCATCACCAGCATAGCTGAGAGAGAGTTGTTCTTCCATGTTCTGAGTCATTATCCATTTGCCAGGTCTCAGTGATGTTGCCGACATCCTATTGCCACTCCTTCCTCTCATGGTAGATAACAACCGATGTGAAGATGTGGAGGAAGAGCAGGTAGTCAACACCCAGACCACCATGCCAGCCTTGGTGAAGTGCTTGTACTTCTCGAAGTGCTTGTACTTCTCGGAGGGCACCGTGACACCTCCTGGACTCAATCATGCAGCATCCCTCTTGCTCTGGGAGATTCATAGATCATTCCGAAAATGCTCTGCCCATGACTACAACTTTCCTAACCTTGTCGCTGACAGATATTTGCACCCTAACAGTAATCGGTGATGGCACTGTCTGTCGTTTACATAATTTAAAGAATTAAAGAATTCATAAAAGCTAACTGTCACAATAAATAGGGGATGTAGCATTTTACTGGCAGGGAAGCATGGCCAGACTCCAGTCATAAAGGATATCATCATCATCAATTGAGTCAATGAATCATAAAATGTGATGACATTGCACATTAACTCCACAAGAGGGAGCATTAGAGGTCTCTTCATGGAATGGATGATTGCTAGTTACATAACTATACACATATTTACATTATCTTGGGGATTAAAACAGAATGTCAATTTAAAGTCATTAATTATGTAATTAGATGATCTGTGGCACCAGATTCCAGGTGTAACAAATGATATAACCATTGTTTTATATAATCTAATAATCAAATAATGAGTTCATGTAACATCATCCAGTTCCCTAAGGTGGCTCCAAACCAGGCTCATGAACGATGCTGTCGTGATAAATTTAAATATTTTAACTACATAATTGATATGAAGATGGTCTATAATAATTGCCTCCCACATCGCGTCACCACAATCCACTGATCATGGATTATCTAATGTCCTATTTTAATAATCAAATAACAACATAATCAGAGGATGAAATGGTCTGCCATACTCCACACAATTGAGTCTCAGTTGACTCCCACATGATTGTGGGAAACTCCCAGGTTCATCCCTTGTTTAATCGCAGAGCAGAGTAGTAACATGTTCAAATGCTGAACTTTCATTGTGTATGCAGGATTTTTAGAAGATATCACATATTGCCCTGGCCCTGACCCTGGACTTTGACCTAGCCCTGGCATTGGCCCTGCACCTGGCCCTGCACCTGGCCCTGCATCTGGCCCTGGCCCTGCACCTTGCCCTGACCCTGCACCTGGCACTGCACCTGGCCCTGGCCTTGGCCCTGCACCTGGCCCTGGCCCTGGCCCTCCACATAGCCCTGTCATTGGCCCTGCACCTGGCCCTGGCCCTGGCCCTGCACCTGGCCCTAGCCCTGGCCCTCCACCTAGCCCTGGCATTGGCCCTGCACCTGGCCCTGGACCTGGCCATGGACCTGGCCCTGCACCAATGACTGGCCCTGCACCTGGCCCTGTTCCTGGCCCTGACCCTGCACCTGACCTTTGCCCTGGCCCTGAACATGCCCCTTCACCTGGCCCTGGCCCTGCACCTGGCCCTGAACCTGGCCCTGGCCCTTCACCTGGCCCTAGCCCTGCACCTGGACCTGGCACTGTCCCTGCACCTGGCCCTGGCCCTGGCCCTGGCCCTCCACCTAGCCCTGGCATTGGCCCTGCACCTGGCCCTGGACCTGGCCCTGGACCTGGCCCTACACCTATGACTGGCCCTGCACCTGGCCCTGGACCTGACCCTGCACCTGACCTTCGCCCTGGCCCTGCACCTGGCCGTGAAACTGGCCCTGGCCCTTCACCTGGCCCTTGCCCTGCACCTGGCCCTGGCACTGGCCCTGGCCCTGCACCTGGCCCTGGTCCTGCACCTGGCCCTGACCCTGCACCTGGCCCTGGCCCTGCCCCTGGCCCTGGCCCTGCACCTGGCCCTGGCCGTAGCCCAGCACCTAGCCCTGGCATTGGCCCTGCACCTGGCCCTGGACCTGTCCCTGCCCCTGCACCTGGCCCTGACCATGGCCCTCCACATAGCCCTGGCATTGGCCCTGCACCTGGCCCTGGACCTGGACCTGCACCTGGCCCTGGCACAGACCCTGGCCCTCCACCTAGCCCTGGCCCTGGCCCTGCACCTGGCCCTGGACCTGGCCCTGGCCCTGCACCTGGCCATGCACCTGGCCCTGGCCCTGGCCTTGGCCCTGCACCTGGCCCTGGCCTTGGACCTGGCCCTGCACATGGCACTGGCCCTGCACCTGGCCCTGGCCCTGCACCTGGCCCTGGCAGTGGCCCTGCACCTGGCCCTGGCCTTGGACTGGCACCTGGCCCTGCACCTGGCCCTGGCCCTCCACCCAGCCCTGGCATTGGCCCTATACCTGGCCTTGGACCTGGCCCTGGACCTGGCCCTGCACCTGGCACTAGCCCTGCACCTGGCCCTGACCCTGCACCTGACCTTGGCCCTGGCCCTGCACCTGGCCCTGCACCTGGCCCTGCACCTGGCCCTGCACCTGGCCCTGCACCTGGTCCTGGACCTGGCCCTGGCCTTTGCCCTTTCACTGGCCCTGTCCCTGGCTGTTCTGTCCTTGGCCCTGGCAATGCACCTGGCCCTGATATAGGCCCTGGCCCTGGCCGTTTTGGCCATTACCAGGTGCAGGGCCAGGGCCAGGTGCGGGCAGGGCCCGGTGCAGGCCCGGCCGGTGCAGGGCCTGGGCCGGCCCGGGCCAATGCCAGGGCGGCCTGGCCGGTGCAGGGCCTGGCTAGGGCCAGGTGCAGGGCAGGGCCGGTGGCCATGGCTGCGCGGGCCAGGGTGCACCTGGCCCGGGGCCAGGTGCAGGGCCAGGCCGGGCGGGCGGGGCCAGGGCCGCCCGGGCCAGGGCCGTGCGGGCCGGTGCAGGGCCGGTCGTGAGCCCAGGTCCAGGGCCAGGTGCAGGGCCATGGCGGGCCAGGTGCAGGCAGGGCCAGGTGCAGGGCAGGTGCAGGGCCAGGGCCAGGTGGCCAGGTGCCGGGCCAGTCCAGGTGCAGGGCCAGGTCCGGGCCAGGGCCAGGCCTGGCCAGGTGCCGGCAGGGCCAGGTGCAGGGCCAGGGCCTGGGTGGAGGGCCAGGGTCAGGGCCAGGGCCAGGTGCAGGGCCAGGGCCAGGGCCAGGTGCAGGGCCAAGGTCAGGGCCAGAGCCAGGTACATGGCCAGGTGCAGGGCCAGGGCTAGGTCCAGGTGCAGGGCCAGGGCCAGGGCTAGGTGGAGGCCCAGGTACAGGGCCAGGGCCAGGTGCAGGGCCAGGGCCAGGGGCAGGTCCAAGGCCAGGGCCAGGGCCAGGTGCTGGCCAGGGCCAGGTCCAGGGCCAGGTGCAGGGCCAGGTGGGCCAGGTGCAGGGCCAGGGCCAGAGAAAGGTGGAGGGCCAGGGTCAGGGCCAGGTGCAGGGCCAAGGCCAGGGCCAGGTGCAAGGCCAGGGCCAGGTGCAGGCCCAGGGCCAGGGTCAGGTCCAGGTGCAGGGCCAGGGCCAGGGCCAGGGCCAAGTGCAGGGTCAGGGCCAGGTGCAGGGCCAGGTGCAGGGCCAGCGCCAGGGCCAGGTGCAGGTCTAGGGCCAGTGCCAGGGCCAGGTGCAGGGCCAGGGCCAGGTGAAGGGCCAGGGCCAGTCACGGCCAGGTGCGGGCCAGGGCAGGTCAGGTGCAGGGCCAGGGCCAGGGCTTGGTGGAGGGCCAGGGCCAGGTGTAGGGCCAGGTCCAGGGCCAGGTCCAGGGCCAGGTGCAGGGCCAAGGCCAGGGCCAGGTGGAGGGCCAGGGCCAGGTGCCAGTGCCAGGGCCAGGTGCAGGGCCAGGGCCAGGTGAAGGGCCAGGGCCAGGTTCAGGGCCAGGTGCAGGGCCAGGGCCAGGGCCAGGTGCAGGGCCAGGGCAACAGGTGCAGGGCCAGCCGGTGCAGGGCCAGGGCCAGGGCCAGGGCCAGGGCCAGGCCAGGTGCAGGGCCAGGGCTACCAGGTGCAGGGCCAGGGCCAGGTGGAGGGCCAGGGCAGGGCCAGGGCCAGGTGCAGGGCCAGGGCCAGGGCCAGGGCCAGGGCCAGGGTCAGGGCCAGGGCCGGGTCAGGGCCAGGTGCAGGGCCAGGGCCAGGGCCAGGTGCAGGGCCAGGGCCAGGGCCAGGGCCAGGGGCAGGGCCAGGGCCAGGTGCAGGGCCAGGGCCAGGGCCAGGTGCAGGGCCAAGGCCAGGGCCAGGGCCAGGTGCAGGGCCAGGGCCAGGTGCAGGGCCAGGTGCAGGGCCAGGTGCAGGGCCAGGGCCAGAGCTGGTGGAGGGCCAGGGTCAGGGCCAGGTGCAGGGCCAGGCCAGGGCCAGGTGGAAAGCCAGGGCCAGGTGCAGGGCCAGTGCCAGGTCCAGGGCCAGGGCCAGGGCCAGGGTGCAGGGCCAGGGCCAGGTGCAGGGCCAGGTGCAGGGACAGCGCCAGGGCCAGGTGCAGGGGTCAGGTGGGCCAGGCCAGGGCCAGGTGCAGGGCCAGGGCCAGGTGCAGGGCCAGGGCCAGGTTCACGGCCAGGTGCAGGGCCAGGGCGAGGCAGGTGCAGGGCAGGCCAGGGCCAGGTGCAGGGCCAGGGCCAGGTACAGGGCCAGGGCCAGGTCCAGGGCCAGGTGCAGGGCCAGGGCCAGGGCCAGGTGCAGGGCCAGGGCCAGGTGCAGGGCCAGGGCCAGGGCCAGGTGCAGGGCTAGGGCCAGGTGAAGGGCCAGGGCCAGGTTCAGGGCCAGGTGCAGGGCCAGGGCCAGGTGAAGGGGCAGGTGCAGGGCCAGGGCAAAGGTCAGGTGCAGGGTCAGGGCCAGGGCTAGGTGCAGGGCCAGTCATAGGTGCAGGGCCAGGTCCAGGGCCAGGTCCAGGGCCAGGTGCAGGGCCAATGCCAGGGCTAGGTGGAGGGCCAGGGCCAGGGCCAGGTGCAGGGCCAAGGCCAGGGCCAGTTGTAGGGCCAGTGCCAGTTGCAGGGCCAAGGTCAGGGCCAGGGCCAGGTACATGGCCAGGTGCAGGGCCAGGGCTAGTTCCAGGTGCAGGGCCAGGGCCAGGGCTAGGTGGAGGGCCAGGGTCAGGGCCAGGGCCAGGTGCAGGGCCAGGGCCAGGGCCAGGTGCAGGGCCAAGGTCAGGGCCAGGGCCAGGTACATGGCCAGGTGCAGGGCCAGGGCTAGGTCCAGGTGCAGGGCCAGGGTCAGGGATCGGTGGAGGGCCAGGTACAGGGCCAGGGCCAGGTGCAGGGCCAGGGCCAGGGCCAGGTGCTGGGCCAAGGCCAGGGCCAGGGCCAGGGCCAGGTGCTGGGCCAAGGCCAGGGCCAGGGCCAGGTGCTCGGCCAAGGCCAGGTCCAGGGCCAGGTGCAGGGCCAGGTGTAGGGCCAGGTGCAGGGCCAGTGCTAGGTGGAGGGCCAGGGTCAGGGCCAGGTGCAGGGCCAAGGCCAGGGCCAGGTGCAAAGCCAGGGCCAGGTGCAGTGCCAGGGCTATGGCCAGGGCCAGGGCCAGGTGCAGGGCCAGGTGCAGGGCCAGGTGCAGGGCCAGCGCCAGGGCCAGGTGCAGGTCTAGGGCCAGTGCCAGGGCCAGGTGCAGGGCCAGGGCCAGGTGTAGGGCCAGGGCGAAGGTCAGGTGCAGGGTCAGGTCCAGGGCCAGGTGCAGGGCCAGGTGCAGGGCCAATGCCAGGGCTAGGTGGAGGGCCAGGGCCAGGTGCAGGGCCAGTGCCAGGTCCAGGTGCAGGGCTAGGGCCAGGTTCAGGGCCAGGGCCAGGTTCAGGGCCAGGTGCAGGGCCAGGGCCAGGTGAAGGGACAGGTGCAGGGCCAGGGCAAAGGTCAGGTGCAGGGTCAGGGCCAGGGCCAGGGCCAGGTGCAGGGCCAGTCATAGGTGCAGGGCCAGGTCCAGGGCCAGGTCCAGGGCCAGGTGCAGGGCCAATGCCAGGGCTAGGTGGAGTGCCAGGGCCAGGTGCAGGGCCAAGTCCAGGGCCAGTTGTAGGGCCAGGGCCAGGTGCAGGGCAAGGCCAGGGCCAAGGCCAGGTGCAGGGCTATTGCCATGCCAGGTACCGGGCCAGGTTCATGGCCAAGTGCAGGGCCAGGGCCGGTGCAGTGCCATGGCCAGGTAGAGGGCCAGAGCCAGGGCCAGGTGTAGGGCTAGGGCAGGTCCAGGTTCAGGGCCAGGGCCAGGTCCAGTTGCATGGCCAGGGCCAGGGCCAGGTGCAGCGCCAGGGCCAGGTGCAGGCCCAGGGCCAGGGCCAGGCCCAGGGCAAGGGCCAGCTGCAGGGCCAGGTGCAGGGCCTGGGCCAGTTGCAGGGCCCGGGCCAGGGCCAGTTGCAGGGCCAGTGCCAGGGCCCGGTGTAGGTCCGGGGCTAGGGCCAGGTTCATGGCCAGGGCCAGGTCCATTTGCAGGGCCAGGGCCAGGTGCAGCACGAGGGCAAGGGCCAGGTGCAGGGCCAGGGCCAGTGCCAGGTGCAGGGCCAGTGCCAGGGCCAGGGGCAGGGCCAAGGCCAGTGCCAGGGACAGAACAGCCAGGGACAGGGCCAGTGACAGGGCAAAGGACAGGGCCAGGTCCAGGGCCAGGTTCAGGGCCAGTGACAGAATGGCCAGTGACAGAACCAGGGTGAGAAAAGCCAGGGCCAGAATGGCCAAGGCAATAACTACCAGGGCCAGTTCGTTCAAGCCAGTGTCAGAACAGCCAGTCACAGAACGGCCATGTCCAGAATTGCCATGGCCAGGGCCAAAACGTGCAGGGCCATAACTACCATGGCCAGATCGTTCAAGGCAAGGACAGAACAGCAAGGGACAGAAAGGCCAGGGCAAGGGACAGACCGGCCAAGTTCAAGGATAGAACAACCAGACCCAGTTCCAGAGCAAGTGCTTGGGCCAGAGCAGGAAAGGAAAGGGCCAGGGCCAGGGCCAGGGCCAAATCAGCCAGGGCTAAGTCCAGATCAGCCAGGGATAATTCCAGAATGGCCAGGGCCAGAAATCCAAGGGCAAAGGCCAGAAAGGCCAGGGCCAGAATGACTAGGGCCAGAGCCAGAAATTCCTGTACCAGAAGCCAGGACCTGAACGACCAGGTTCAGGGCAAGAAAAGTCAGAGCCAGAAAGGCCAGTGCTAGAATGTCCAGGGCAAGTGCCAGAATGGCCATGGCTTGTATGACCAGGCCAGACCCAGAACAGCCAGGGCCAGTACGGCAAGAGCCAGAATGACCTGGGTAAGGGTCAGAATGGCCAGGGTCAGGAACATGGCCAGGACAAGTGTGAGGGGAAGTACAGAACAGCCAGGGCCAGTGTGAGGGCCCAGGACAGAGCAGCCAGAGCCAGGGCCACGGCCAGGCCCAGGACCAAGGCCAGGGCCAGGGCCAGGGCATTAGCCAGGCTAAGTCCAGATCAGCCTGGGCCACAAATTCAACGGCAAAGGCCAGAAAGGCCATGGCCAGAACGGCAATGACCAGGGCCAGAAAGTCCTGTACAAGAACCCAGGACATGAACGACCAGGGTCAGGGCAAGAAATCCAGAGCCAGAAAGGCCAGTGCTAGAATGTCCAGGGCAAGGCCCAGAATGGCCATGGCTTGTACGACCAGGGCTAGGCCCAGAAAGGCCAGGGCCAGTACGGCAAGAGCCAGAACGACCTGGGTAAGTGTCAGAACATCCAGGGTCAGGTACATGGCCAGGGCCAGTGCGAGGGCTAAGGACAGAACAGCCAGAGCCAGGGCCAGGGCCAGGCCCAGGGCCAGGCCAGAGCCATGGCCTGGGCCAGATCCGCCAGGGCTAAGTCCAGATCAGCCAGGGCTAAGTCCAGAACGACCAGGGCCAGAAATCCAAGGGCAAAGACCAGAAAGACCAGGGCCAGAACGGCAAAACCAGGGCCATAAAGTCTTGTACCAGAACCCAGGACCTGAACGACCAGGGTCAGGGCAAGAAAAGCCAGAGCCAGAAAGGCCAGTGCTAGAATGTCCAGGGCAAGAGCCAGAATGGCCATGGCTTGTATATACAGTATATGGCTGTGATTTTAAATTTTAGCCCTTTGATTTAACTACAAACATTAACAATGTAATAGAAGCACAAATACAATGTAACTTTCTGAATTTAAACATTTAAAAACTGTCTTATAAAACAATTAAACATCCTGTAATTTCTTTTTTTAATATCAAATTTAAACACCCTTCATGTCTTTAAACCTGTTATTACCTTGGTGACTGTTAAGTTTATGTTAATTTCCAGTGTTACTAATTGTAACAGTTTAAGTAGTTTCAATTTTTAACAGCTTTAGACATAAAACAGTATTAATGTCATCTACATTAAAAGGACATCTAATTTTTGGATAATCTGAATTTATTGACCAATGCTCAGAGATAAATTTTGACCTGGGGGCTGTTAGCTTCAGACAGCAAAATGTTTAAAGCAGTTTTGCTTTAGCTCTATTCTTGCAATAAACAGGTTTCCAACAAGAAACACAGATCATTTCGACAAGTACATATATTTTTCTTCGGAGAAATAAATGGAACTTTTAAACAGTTAACCTGGTCTGGGCAAAATTTTTAACTCTTATTACTAGTCTTGAATTTATATTTGTAGATATGAGAGCCCACAGCAATCAGTTTACATCTTCCTCTGACCTATTTACTACTTTTCTTTGAACCTCTATAACTTTTAACATTACCTTTCTGCTCAGATAGCTTGGAATTTGCACTCTCCAGCATAGGCCTCTTTAGCAGAGGCCCTGAGATCCATGTCACTGATCCAGCCAGCAGGAACTCAAAGTGGTCCTTCAGAGATAGGCAGATCTCTGAGAGGCACCAAGAACTCAAGTAGAGGGCCAGTGGTTCGTGTCAGAGACCAGGCAGCTGGAAATTAGTCATGGTCCCACATGGAAAGACAGGTCTCCTGAGTTCACAGCCACTCCCAAAATTTCCCAGCCTGGCCTAGGAGTTGATGAGGCAAAATAATTTATGTTTTTACACAGAAAAAGGAAGAAGTCAGCCCTATCTTAGTTTTTGTCTGAGGTAGCATCCATAGGGGAGAGACAATGAAAAAATACATCACGTAAATAAATATCAGAGACAGAGGGCCCAACACACAGACTTACATACAATAGCTCCTCTCAGATTCAGATGACCTGACTCCCATTTCCACAGGAGGGTCTATAATGTCAAATATTTTACATATGGGAGGTGGCCTCTCCATTAGGATGACTCAGTCCTTGACCAAGTCTTCACACTCAGATAGCTCGTTAGTCAAAACCTCCGATGTATCCATGCCTAGATAAGAATTTGAGTTGTACACAAAATTGTCCAGGTTTCATCCCTTTAGTGTATCCACTGAGGTGCTATTGACCTGTGTACAGATTGAGATATCCACTGCTGAGCCAGAAAAAAAATTCAGACAGACAGACAGACATTCAAGAGAACAGGGTGTCTTGGGTGGCTGGAGGAAATCCGTCATGAACCCACAAACTTTGTACCTCCTGGGTTTCCCTCAATGTTCAGTGAAGTTATTTCCAAATGCAAAAACAAAAGTTTTGAATTGAGAAGAACCAATCATGCTAGGGGTTTACTATACTGGAAGATAAATGCACCTAGTAACAAAAGTGAAAGGGAGGCTTGATAACACTAGTCTCAGTTCATAGGATTTTCAAGGTTACAGTATTTCATAGAGTACAAAGTTTGATTTCAAGGGCATCACCATTGATTAGCACACCTGCAAGGTTTGGGACTTGGTTTTGTTTTGTTTTTTTTTTTGTTTTTTTCCTTCATCTCCTGAAAATAGCTAGCATGTGGGCTCTGTATTCTGATGTCAGGAACTTATCTACTAGGAGAGATTCTTGTCCTTTGTATTTTTCCATTCTTGCCATAAGCCCTAATATTTAATTTTTCCATCATTTCACATATAGTAAAATATAAATTGTTAAATGTCTCCAAGCACTGCAGTCTTTCCATGGATGCACAAAAAGCTAATTGAAGTCCACTGAAAAGATGTTTCTACACAGGGCTCCCTGCTCTCAATACCCTGAAGAGATTCAACCCACAAAGTTTTAGTCAGAGTCCTATCATTGATTCCAGGGAGTTTCATGGATCTGATGAAAACCCACAGGAAGGAAAATCTGTCTTCATGTTCCCACTCAGATGTTAGCAGGACCCACCACATGGCTCATATACTGCACAATGTACTCTTCCATCCTGGGGACAGCAGCCCATCACTCACCATGGATTAATGACTGACTCTTCCAACCTATACAATCAACTTCCTGTAGCAGTAATAGAAGAACAGCACACACACAAAAAATGTGCCAGTTCTCCCTCAGATAAAAGCCTGAATCTGGCAATAGGAAGGTCCCTGTACCATTTATGATTGACAGGTCATGAGGAGGGTATGGTTGATTAGTGATTACTGAGTGACAAGAGCACCTTCTATAAGAATGCATTGTCTTTAAAGACACAGCCCAATGATACCTGACCTGGAGTTCCAACCCAGAAAATACCTTTTCTAGGTCAGCAGACATATGCATTTCTACTGCACTGGTCTTGACTCCAATAGCAAACACTGCTCTCTTCCTGCACTCACTCCTTTCTCCTGAAAACAAGGTAGCTATCTAGCTTGCACAGCCCACTACACAATCACATGATGTGATTATTCCTTGTCCTAACTACTAGCGAGAGATTTCAGCACAGAAAAGGAGATACATGTTCTGTACTTTCCCACTGAGGTCAGATGAACTGAAACCACTTATTTCATGGTTGTCACTGGGCTGCAGACAAATAGGAAAAAAATAACAGAAAAACAAAAGAAAAGAAAACAGGAACCAGACCTCAAAGAACAAAATAAGTCTTTCTCCAATCTCAAGGCAGGATGATAGCTCCACTGATTTAGAAACCTGAACACAATCCTGTTCAAGAAGAGAATATTGTATATTTTCTCACCTGTACACTGAGGAAGCTGTGCCAGGTCATCACAATGCTTGTAGAAGTAATCTTCCCAGACGAATTCTCCCAGAGTATTCAAATTACCATGAAGACAACACCTTTTATTATTATTCATTTCACAAGAATTTCAGGAATAAAACTCCCAAATGCATTAGAGCTATCACCCAAGCATCTGACAGGAGAAAGATATATCAATTTCTTTGTGATATGGCTCCTTCCCTTCTTTCTTGGTTTTCTGAAGTGTCTGTGACTATTATATAAAATGTACACCCAGTTCCCCTGACCTTAGACAGAAGCCACAGAACAAACAACTGCTGTGCCATATGCTCTAAAATCTCTCTAAAGTTTTTAATAATCTGAGCAACCTACCCTTTGTTGAATAAGTTAATCATTCCAGTCTGCATTGTGTAATTGTATCTGCAACATCTGCACATTGTGTGGAGGAGGGAGATGATGATCTACACACTACTGGAAGACAACGTGGTTGTCTATTTTAGACAGGGGTGAGTGACATTGAGATTTGTGTCTCTACAGGTGTCTACAACATCTCAGTCTTGAAGCCAGAGCCAAGGAACCCTGTGATGTGTCTTTAAGCTCACTTTCACCCTTGAGGAAGTGCTCTTCATGTTCAAGCTTAACCAACCAGTCAGCAAAACCAGGACAACCTGCCACTCACAGGCATTGCAGGACACTTCCTGTAGCCACATTGTAGGCTTTTATTCTTGCTTTGGGCTTCGTTTTAAGCAGAACAAGTGCCAGTGTATTGATTTCTGTTCTGGGAGTGCTACTGTAGTAAATTGTGAGTGGACCATGGATGAGCACAGAATCCACAACATGGTGAGTGAGGGGATGGATTCTCAGATGGGGAGGATAGGATGGGGAAGCCTGGGAGTTGTTGTGTTGGGCCCTCCAGGTTGCTTGGTGGGAAACTTTGGCCACATTCTGTGTTCTGTAAGGTACCATATGGTCTTAGCAACTCCCCATACCTGTATGTTGGAGTACGAATATTTCACATAGTGGAAAGCATTTCATTTCCATCAGAGAGCTTTGTGTAGAAAGACATTGATAGTCAGCACCAGAGTTCTTTTGGTGCACAGGAAGGCAAGTAGCCAAACCTGGAAAGGTCTAACTCCTCCAGAGTCTTCTTCAAATTCTGCAGTAAACATTTAACATTTAGGTACAAGATTCAAGTTTAGTTATTTGTGTGTATCCTGTAAAAGACATTTTGTTTATTTCTGTACATACTTATATTTATTTATTTTTGATTTTTTGATATAGCTTTTTCCTTTTATTGTCACATATTTATTATTTTTTCTTATTTTACATATTGATCACAGTTCCAAGTCCCTCTCTCCCATGCCTCGCAATTCAGCTCCCATCCTATTCCTGCCCCCCCTCCACAGGGAGGGTGATGCCTCCCAGGGGGAGTAAAAAATCTCTCAAGTCATTTGGAGTTGGGACTATGCCCTCCGTCCTGCCTCTAGGCTAATGGAGTATCTCTGCATTTGAAATATGCTCCCAAAGTCCTTTCATGCTCCAGGGATACATCCTGGTTCCAGGAAGGCAACAAACTTTTTTCTATGTATAGCATTTGAGCATGACATGAAAGTTGCTCTGTATAGCAGTCTAGTCCCAAACTCATAGAGATAGACATACCTCTGACTCCTGAGAGTGATATTATAGTCTTGGGACACTGAACATGTCCATACAATGGCATGCTTGGGTTGATTGCACTCCAATACTTAACTGTGATATGGAAGAGTAGAATTGTTCATATTAAATACTTTCCTATTTGTAGGGATAGTGAGACCCACAAAATAGAATTTTGCTGAGGGAGTGCTGCCTATAAAATAGCCCAAAGATGAGTAATGTACTAATAAGGACTGTTCGAGGTTAGGGTGCTAAAATATAGATTTGATCTCTAGGATTGTCCAGGATATTTGGCTCCAAACCATGACAAAGGAGAAACCCCTCATTCACAAAGATCCCCCAGGCCCATCTCCTTTTGACAAAACAACACTTTTAGAAGCTACTCAGGGGACATTGCTTGGTCACAGTGAACCTTAGGGCCTGTCGTGCCAGAAAGGGACAGTTTTCTAGAGAAAATCATAGTAACAACCAGGTGGATTTGCCTTTGGACTTTTCCATCATGCCCTGAGATATGCAGAATAAAATAGAGCTCCTCCTATAAAACAAGGAAGATGCTAATGAGGGAATGCAGTTGTCTAGGGCCAGGGCCTTTGTGTAGGTGTTATTTCAGATCCTGAGAACACAACTCTTACTCCTACTGACTTTCTAGTGTTCTCCCCTTTCCTCCCATTTCCTCTTGGAAATAGTAAAGAGGTGGCAATTCTTCATAAGAAGTTTACATAGAATAAGACATAAGTTAAGCAAGACCTCTCTGCCCGAGGTTATATCTTCTCTTTGTTCTGCCTTTCCTATCTTCCTCATCTTCTGGCACATCTGTGTCAGAACCTGTCATTAAAGTGTGACATGCTGTTTCATGTCACTTGGTGTACTATGAAATCATTATGATACTATCTTTTCTGTTGAAAACTTCCATGGCCTTACTGGCCTGACTTGCAATTTTCTGACCCTATTTAAATTCTTCAATTTGTCAGCTGGCATCTGACACTGGAAGAACTTAAAAGTGGTAGCAATTGTGGAATGCAAAATATGATTTAGGAGCCTGACAGTGATGATGAATTCCTTTAATCCCAGCCCTCAGATGGCACATGCAGGCAGATTTCTGTGAGTTTGAGACTAGTGTGCTCTGTAGAGATAGCCCCACTACAACTAAGGCTATAGCACAGGGAAACCGAGAAACCCTGTCTCAAAAAAAATTATCTGTTGTAGGCTTTCTCTTCTTTGAACATTAGTGAGAGATGATTGCATGATATCATTACAGAGATTTTTTTTCTTTTCCTTTTTTTTTTAACCTCTTTAGTCTATGGAGTTTGCATGCTATCATTATAGAGATTTTTTTTTTTTTGTTTTCTTTTTTTTTTTTTTTTCTTTTTTTTTTAACCTCTTTAGTCTATGGAGTTATTTCTCACTGGAAAGGCAAATTCTAGAACTGCTTTACTCCCAGCATTTTAGAATTAATTTTCTGAAACATGCTTTCTCATTGACAATGGTTGCTTTGATCCCAGTATGTTGCTTTCCAGGGCAATGTATTCTTTCATCTTAAATGCACCTCATTAAATTAAGCGACTGTATACCCTCAGAAGGTAGAAGGATTTTTTCTTTTTGGACCAAGCATCTTAAACACCTAATTTGAGAATATCAATTACTTTTAAGGAGATATTTAATAAACAGAACTCATTAATCTGTAACACTGCACATTGTTTTAAAATATAAACCACCTCTTCATCACAAATGATCTCAATGACAACAAGATAAAAAAGTATGACCCCAGTGTTTTAAAATTGTCAATATGTGTCATGAAGTTGACTGTCCATTGCACTTACAGCAAAAGGATTTGCATGTGGAGCATGGATGCTGCCTTCAGACCATAATAGAAAGAATAGTTTATTGCATGCAGTGCAAGGAGAAACAGGGTGGATATCAGTTGCTGTATCCATCATAAAAAATGGCCGTGATTGGTGCCTTGTGATGGTTTGAATGTGATTCCACCTGTAATCTCATAGGGAATGGCAGTAGTAGAAGGAGGAGCTTTGCTGCAGTGACTTTGGCATTTTGAAAAGAAGACTATCACTGGTCATGGGTTTTGGGGTTTCCTATGCTTTGGATATGGGCAAGTATATAAGATGTCTTACTGAGGCCTGCATATCAAGATGTAGCTAGCAACATATTGTTCTTCAAATCATGCTCCCTTCTATGATTAAAATGGACTCAATTTGTGACACTGTGAGCCAATCCAATTAAGTGTTTTCTTTATAAAATTTGTGGGGGATCTCTTTCTTGGAAGTAGAGTGGGAATAGTTCATTGGAATCATCTTTTAGCAATACATGATCACAGCTCTTTTAACTTTCCACACTCAATAGCTACCAGAGCATGTTTCAGGAAAGTTGAGTTCCTAGGAAAAAAGGAATTTCTTATTTGCTGTTTTCTCAAGGGTGCATGGTGTTTAGTGGGATGACAGGGCAGTTTCCACATGCCGTGGCATTATACATGTGGTCGGAAGCAGAAATTAAATCATTCTTCTGTATTAATTTTTGTGTGGGAACATCCAACGGAAAAACAGAGAGTTTCCTTATGGAATTTAACAATATTGCATTCCACATTCAGATTTGTCTTTATGTGTCACACACAGTTTATAAACCAGTGGAAATTGTTCATTAGAATCATCTTTCAACAATACATGCTCACAGCTCTTTTACCTTTCCACACTCACTAGCTACCATAGCATGTTTCAGGAAAGTTGAGTTCCTGGGAAAAAGGAAATTCTTATTTGCAGTTTCCTCAAGTGTGCATGGTGTTTAGTGGGTGGACAGGCATTGTACATGTGTTCAGAAGCAGAAATTAAATCATTCTTCTGTATTAATATTTGTGTGGGCATCATGGGGCTTGTTTTCCCTTAAACCACAAAGAGCCGTGAGAGTTTGCAGAAGCATAGAAAGATATTACCCCCATTTTTAGAGAGAGATCTAAACCATGAGTCATTTCTGTTGGGAAAAATATCAGTACCTGGAGGGTCAGAATCAAAAGAAAGCCAGCATTCTTCTGAATTAATTTTGTGGGAGTTGTGAATTCTTTTTGTTTAGGATCAAAACAGTTATCATGATGGGTAGCTGGTTAACATTGGTCAAGATCTCAGTTTTCCTGGCTGAGTTTCCTCTAGTGTTTTGATAAAAAGTTGATTGTATATTCCAGCTTTTGTTTTTGCCTTTGTCTCTGCATCTACCCTTTATCCCTTCCCAAATATTGTATACGTTCTTGATCACCATACATTTGTTGTAAATACAAAGGTCACAGTGTGTCAAAGTATGACCTGAACATTTCCGGGATTTCCTCTGTGTCCATTGTTATGTCCCTATTTTCATTTTTGATTTTGTGAATTGGCATGTTCTCGCTGTGCTTTTTCATTAGTTTATATAAAGTTTTATCTATCTTGTTGATTTTTATGTAAAATCAACCCTTTGATATATTGATTTTTTGCATTGTTTCCCTGGTTTCTGTTTTATTGATTTCAGCCCTCAAATTTATTATTTTCTGGTGTCTACCCCTCCAGGATGAGTTTGCTTCTTTTTGTCCTAATGCTTTCATTTGGAGTATTAATTTTCTGTTGTGACTATCCTCTGTTTTTTTCATAGGGGCCCATAGTGCAATGAATTTCTCTGGTACCACTGCTTTCAGGGTATCCCATGAGTTCAGGTATGTTGTGTCCTCATTCTTTTTTAATTTTAGGATGTCCTTAATTTCTTTATTACTTCTTTGACACAGGTATGGTGCAATTGAACATTGTTCAGTTTCCAAAAGTTTGTAGATATTCTGCAATTTGTGTTGTTGTTTTCCAATTTTAAAGCATGCTGATCATATAAGATACAGGGGACTATTCCATTTCCCTTGTATATGTTGAGTTTGTTATGCTACCTAATATTTGGTCGATTTTAGAGAGGGTTTCATGTGGAGCAGAGAAGAAGTTATATTCTTTTGTGTTTGATTGAAACGTTCTATAGATGTCTGTTAAACTCAATTGAGACAAAACTTCTGTTAATTCTTTTGTTACTTTGTTAAGTTTGTGACTGGTGGTCCTATCTAGTGGTGACAGTGGTGTGTTGAAGTCTCCCAATATAAGTGAGTGAGGTTTTATGTGAGGTTTGAGTTTTAGTAGTGTTTCTTTTATGTATGTGGTTGCCTTTGTATTTGGATCATAGTTGTTCAGAATTGAGACTTTGTATTGAGGGATTTCTCCTGTGATGGATACAGAATGACTGTTTTCATCTCTTTTGATTAATTTGGTTGTAAGTCTAACTTGTTAGATTTTAGGATAGTCACACCAGCTTGTTTCTTAGGTCCATTTGATTGGAAGATCTTTTCGTAGCCTGAGATAATGTCTATCTTTGAAGCTTAGATGTATTTCTTGTATGAAGCAGTGAGATGCATTCTGTCTCCATATTCATTCTGTTAGCCTGTGTCTTTTTACAAGCAAGTAAACACCACTAATCTTGAGTGAGAGTAAGGACCATGGATTGTTAATGCTTGTTTGTTTTAGATTTGTTGTTGGCAGGGGTATTGTGAATTTCTTAGTCCTGCTTTACCCTTGAGTTGTGGAGAAGTGGATTATCTGTTGCCTACATCTCTGTGAGCATAGTTAATTTCCTTGAGTTGGAGTTTTCCTTCCAAATTTTTCTGTATGGCTGGATTTGTAGATATGTATTGGGAAAATCAGGCTTTGTAATTAAACATCTTGTTTTCTCCATCTATAGTGATTTAGAGATTTGTTGGGTATAGTAACCTGGGCTGGCATCTGTGTACTCTTTGTACTTGTACAACATCTGTCCAGGACCTCCTCGCCTTGAGGCTTTCCATGTAGTAGTCAGGTGTATTTTTGATTGGTCTGCCTTTATATGTTACCTGGAATTTTTCCTCCACTGCTCTTTATTTGTATGTTAGATGTTTTGATTATTATATGATGAGGAGTCTTTTTTTGGTGTTTGGTATGCTCATTGTACTTTCATGGGCATATCATTCTTCAGATTGGGAAAGTTTTCCACAATGATTTTGTTGAATATGTTTTTGGCACCTTTGAGCTGGGCTTCCTCACCTTTCTTTATGCCTATTATTCTTAGGATTGGCCTTTTCACGGTGTTCCACATTTCCTTGATGTTTTGTGTTAAGGATTTGTTGGATTTATGATTTTCTTTGGTCGATGGATCCATTTCCTCTACTTTATCTTCGGTGCCTGAGATTCTCTCTTCCATCCCTTGAATTCTATTGGTTATTTTTGCATCTGTAGTTTCTGATCATTTGCCCAGCTTTTCTATTTCCAGCATTCTTTAGTTTACATTTTATTTATTGTCTCCATTTCCGTTTTAAAATCTTGATCCATTTCCTTCACTTGTTTAATTGTTTTTTCTGGCTTTCTGTACTTTGTTCAAGAAATTTGTTCCGTTTTTCCATTTTTTGTTTATTTTTATTTCCATTTCCTTAAGATATTTTCTCACATCTTTGAGGGCCTCTATCATTTTTTTATGGCAGTAATTTTTAATTTGTTCTTTTCTACTTCATCTGCTTTGTTGATACCGATCTATTTAGTGTAGATTCCATAGATTCTGGTGCTGTTATTCTTGTCGTTCTGTTGTTAGGTGTTTTATTGTATTGCCATCTTCCCATAGCTTCTTCTCCGGTGGTTTTTGGTGGGTCAGAAGTTTGATGTCTGTAGATCTGTATGATCCAAGCTCTCTAGGAGGTCTCTCAAAAGGCAGGGCCCGGCAATGGGGCTATAAGTTCGGATTCCAGGAGAAGACTGGAAATGCAAGTGAAAGATATTGAAGGCTGGGACCCAGGATGTACCTTAAGCTGATAGGCAGATCTAGCCTGGGCTTGACACTCTCCAGACGAGGCCTCTTTGGCAGAGGCCCTACAATTGGGGGTCAAGGATCCACCCTGCAGGAACTCAGAGTGGTCCCATGGAGATAGGCAATTCTCAGGCAGGGACCTGAAAATCCCTTAGAGGACTCTAGCCAAGGCCTGGAAATGGATGACAAATACTGGGCTGATACTGTCGATGGTTCTGCACTGATAGGCAGATCTAGCTGGGACCTATCACTCTCCAGCTGAGGTCTCTTTAGCAGAGGCCCTGCAATGGGGGCCCTTTCACTCATTATTTTAACAGTATAAAATCCTCATTGAGAAGATTAATTTCTCTAAATCCAATTCTTCACATTTGCTTCATATTACATAAAGTAATTCATATTGTAGGAAACTGTTAAGACTTTAAACATGTAAGTACCTGGGTTACAGGAATGAGTGCTCACAATATTGTATATTCACATGTGAAAATATGTTTGGTTAAAGATTTGATTTAATTTTAATTATGTAATGTCAGTGCATGGATTTGTGTTTGCTCACAATCGTTCCCAAGAATGTTGGCCTCTTGAGAGATTCTTGTAGCAGGAACTACATAATTTTGTCAAAACCCTGACATAGGTCCTGGCAATGAACGTTCCATAATTTTTCTCGTCCATATCTCTAACCCTGTCTCTATCCTTTCTCTATCATCTTGATATGAAGTGATAGGGAAGAGCTCATGAAAGAGGAAATCAAAATCATGCAAACAATTTGGGGAAGATTTTAGCCATCATACTTTTCTTTAATTTCAATAATCCAATTTTTTTTTCTTTTTTTTGTGGAGCATGGTTCTTACTAAGTTCTCTACACCCAAGATAGGTGACAAACTGGTCAGCCCTTCTGATGTAATCTGCATCCCAAGAGAGAGAAAGAGAGATAGAGAGAGACAGACAAAGACACAGAGAGAAAGAAAGACAGCATGAGGAGAGAGAGAGGGAGAGGAAAGAGAGATAATGGGAGCAAAAGAGACATCAACCCAAGCTTCTCCACCTTCTGGTTTCATACTCTGTACCAAAGGCACAGCATATAAGACTGGGGATAAAACCTCCCCTATGATTGTTGGCTATGCTTGAAGCTCTGATTGGCTACCGAAGCCTGCGTTACAGGACTAAATAAGCAGAAAAGACACAGAACTTGAGGGCAGGTTTGGATCAGGACTACCAAACATTCTAAAAACTTTGTATAGACAAAGAAGCCATTAGGGTTCCCACGCAACAACCCAGATCCCTCGGTATGCAGATATTGGTTTAAGTATGGCTTCTTCCTTCTTGCCAGGGATGATATGGAGAGGAAGGATTCAGGAGTTGGTGGGATCACTTTTATCAGGAGGTGTGGTTTACAAGATTTCTGTTAGGTGCCATCCTGTAGAACCTCGGCATCTGTTCCTTGAGAGATGGACAAAGCAGGTTGTGTAAACCTTCAGTCTTAACATTAAGCTGCAGTTGGAGAGAGGATGTTTCAAGTCCTGGCAGTATTTGGTAGCATTGTTCCAAGCCCTGCACTCAGGGTGTCAAGGGGGGGCTACTCTGGATTCACCTCACTTCAGACTTCACCCTTGAATGGCATGCCATTGTGTCCCCAGAGTAATGGAAAGGGACAAGGTCTCCTGAGAAAATTGGGAGCATTGGGTGAGGGGAGGGAGAGTCAGGACAAAAAGAATGGGAGAGGAGAAGAAGAGGCATCAAGTAGACTGAGTTTTGGAAACAATAGAGGAGATCAACAAAAGCGATACCATATTAGATGGAGATATAATATGTGGTAAGAGAAATCTGGCACTAGGAAAATTTTCAGAGATCTACAAGGATGACCCAAAATAAGAATATAAGCAATAGTGGAGAGGCTACCTTAAATGCCCTTCCCTATAATTAGATTGATATCTACTTTATAGGACATTCAAGAGCCTTCATCCAGTAGTTGACAGAAACAGAAGCAAACATACTCAGATAAGCACTAAGTGGAACTCCTGGAATCCAGTTGCAGAGAGGGAGGAGTGATAAGTACAGGGGTCAAGTCCAAGTTCGAGATACCCACAGAATCACCTAAGCAAAACAATTTGGAGCTGATGCACCCTAGTCTGATATTTGGGTAAACATAATATGACTGACCTAAAACCCCTAAAAGTGCATCTCATTTAGAAGTCCTGGTAAGTCTTCGGGACCTCTGACAGTGGAATGAGGATGTATCCCTGATGTATGAAAGACTTTAGGAGCCCATTCCCCATGGACATATACTCACTCAGCCTAGACACATGTGGTGGGCCTTGTCCCTGCCCAAAATTACTTTGGGGTTGGTGCAGACATGAGAGGGAGAGGGAGCAAAGATGGATATGTAAAATAATGTTGATTCTATTTTAAAAGAATTCATTAAAAGTTAGAAAAATAAATAAGGTGGGGTCAGTATATTAGCTAACATTTGCTGGTGCCATGTCCCTGAAGAGCCAGAGCTTTGGGTAAGTTTATAGACACTGTCCTGAAGCAGTCACAGACTAACTTTGACTGTGTTATTAACACCATACCCCAGGGACCACTTTCATCTTGGGTGACTATAAAATCCTGAAATTCTTAACACCAATCTCTATGAATCATCACGAAAGGCATCTGCCACCATGACTGGCTTCATGGCTTCAAGTTTACTTACATTAGAATGACAGGATAAATAACATTAAGAATTACACTTAACTGTATACAAAACCTCTTAACTCTGTGAACCTGGCTGTCACTATTAGCAGTAATAGACAGAACTCTTCCGAGGCATTTGGTGAGTTTTAACAGACTAAATGATAAGGAAAAATGATATTTCCCATATTTGGAAGACAATGGACTTTGAGGCAGAAAATCTGCATTTGTTGGGTACCTTCTTCTGTTACTGGAGTTAGGACCAGAGCCTGTTGTTTGTCTACACTAACAACCAGGCTCAGTCATTCATCATAAGTGAGCCAAGCTAATGAACTAACTTCTCTGTTGACAAGCCAAACTACAATGCCAGCACTCTGAATTCAAGGGGGACAGATATCTCTCATGTCCTAGGACAGACTAATCTATAATGTTCTATTTAAAACAGGAAGTCACAGTAATACTATACAAAAGTAAAATTAATGAAAATTTAAAGCATATTTATTCAGTTTGAGCACTTATGAAAACAAAAAAGAAAACAGTAAATAATCTATACCAAGGGTCTTAATAGACTTAGAATGCAAATATATGCAAAACAAAATAACAAAGCTAAATATGGAATTTTCCCCATCTCTAAAACACTCACTCAGTTCCTATTTCTGCTATAAGGTGGTCATATAAGAAGTCAATGTTTCTTTCATAGAGACATTTACATTTGAAAGACTCAAGACTTTTTCTACAATGTGACTCCCTGGAAAATGAGAATTTATGAGTCTACAGTTGCCCTGGTCATAGGCTAAAAGTGGACCCCACAAATTTGACTTATGATCTCCACACAAATGTCATGGTCTAAAAAGTGGTAATCAATTTACAGACACATACATACAACAGAATTTGTTGTGTTTCTTTTTTGGTAAAAATTTCTTCGCCATGGTATTTTATCGCATCTTTGCATAATCCACTTTGAAGGCAGTACTTCAATTTGAAGTACCCATGGTTAAATAGTGAGGACATGAAGATGCGTGGAATTTGAAGTTCTAATTACTTATATTCATATCCACAGCACAATAAGCTATGTTGTGGAGTAATGTCATGTGCCACAGGGTTACTGATGGTGCCTGAGTGAGTTACAGCATTTTTAAGATGCAGATCAAACAAAATTCTCCAGCACCTGTGGAGCAAAGTGTTGTGGACAGGAATTTGTAGGACTGTAATCGGAAACACCAGCTCAGTACCATGTCCATTTCTGAATCAGTGAGTTTGGACAAGTGGAAGACTATCTATCATTGATGAAAGGAAGACAAATATATATTATGATGTAAGGCAGACAGATTCAATCAATACTGAATGCTCCATTTCATTCATGCACCTTACTTAAGCAGTCAAACAAAGGTGGGGCAGTGGAAGGGTACTTCTATTTATATGTATAAAGGGAAAACAGAATTTGCTTCCCCTAATGCTAAAGGCACTCCATAACTGTACATAATATCTGCTTTCAGGCTCCCAATAGCTGCACTTACTCCCTTTCTTCAGGGTTTGTGTAAACCTGTCTAGTCCCAAATCAACTGTTATTTAGATAGGAGACACTCATCATCAAGGCCCCAGAGGCATATAGCAGGAAAGATAATGTATTAAAGACAATAGGAATTATTGGAGCACTTTGAACTCATGACAAGTTGGAATGGATTCCCATACAGGGGTTGAGAAAGATCAAAGTGGCAGAATAAATTCCAGGACTACCAACACCACACAGAAACCTTGTATGCAAATAGATGATGAGATCTACCTTCAACTCCTTGGTGGCAGTGCACATATTTAATCCCAGGAAAAAGGAGGCTGCCTGATTTTTCTGCGGTTGAGGACAGCCAGACCCACAGAATGAGTTTCAGGCCTACACAGATAAACTGTGTTTTGATGACAAAAAATAAAACAAATCACATCCACCTTCTGGTCATAGCCTGCACATATAAAGGGTATTGAAGGAGGAAGCTCTCCCTCTTTGGCTGCTTATCCTAGCTCTGGGTACCAAGTTTATTCCTTTACTACCATTTGAGCCTAGTTGTTTGAAATCCATCCCAATAAATTAAAGGACTGTGGTACTCTTCAGATTCCCATTGGTAGGCAACCATTGGTGGAATATCTATATCACAGCTTGCTAGACATTTTAATAAAAACACTTTCTACATATAGGTGAGATTCTTCCAACGTTCCTTTTAATGTAGAGAACTTTAATTAATGCAGCTGTTTTTCTTTGTGTTTTCTTTTTTATCTGATCACTGAATATGTATTGGCTAGCAATATTGCTCACAAATAAATACTTCCTAGTTCAGTTCATGTCTAAATATTCAATTTTCCATGAAGACTACTCTTATTATTATTATTCCTTTGCCAAGTATTTGCTCTCAGGGATAAAACTCTACATACATGGATCCATTACCCAGCTTTCCGATAGGAGATATGTCTATTATATTTTTTTGAGACCTGGTCCCTGCTTTTCCTTCCTCATTGTCTGAAGTTCCTGTGACAACCAGGAAAAGCAACTTTAGTTCACATAAATTCAGTGTCAAACAAATACCAAATATCACATTTTGTATCTCTAAATCTCTGTGTAGTAAATAAATATTCTGAGCTCCTTTCCAACATGTTCACCAAGAATAACTCAACCCACTTAAGGAAGTATAGTTAGTTAGCCACACTTTGTTTAGGAGGAAGAAAGGAAAATGCCTGTGGACTGCAGGAAGATAGCAGGGGTCATGTATAGGACAAGTGCTATAGAAATGCACATTTCTGCTTATGTAGAAAAGTCATTGACTGGGGTAGAAGGCAATCAGAAACCATTGTAATGAGTACTTTGCAACCATTTGGGAGGTATTCCTATCACTCAGGCCTTACTAGCCATTCAGGCCCCTAGGTGACCTACCTGTCAGAAGAAGTGCAGGGCACTTCTGGCCTGGGATTGAAGAGAAACTGGAGCCAGTGGTTTTGTGTACTGTCCTTTAAGGAAGGGCAATTTGGAAAACCACAGCATGGTGAGTAGAAAGTCTGCTGTCCTCAGATGGGTAATTGCAGATGATGACGTATTGGATCCAGTGTGGAGGGTATTCCCTGGTTTTGGGTGGGAAACTCGAGCCAGACTACCTTTCCCCTGAGTTGTCATACAGTCAATAAAATTCCCAGAAGGGAGAGGCAGGCCTCTAAATATCTGTTCTGTGAGCTGTATCAGCTATGAGCCCTGGAAGCAGGGAAGTTTGTATAGAAACATCTGTTTAGTCAACTTCTACATACTTTTGGTGCACCCATTGAAAGCATGGCAACAAACTTCCAGAGGCCTTTTAGTTAAGTACCTTTTAGAAGTTCAGCACTTTGCATTTTAATTTTATGTGTAAGATCCATTTATTGTTAATTTTCTGTAGGTTGTAAAAGGCATCTCTCATGTAAGGGTAGCACTTCACTATTGAGCAGTGATGTACAGGAGTAGAATTTGTAACACAAAGGATTTACAAATGCTTTGGAGATAATATGTCTCACAAAGTAGAATTTAGCTGAGGTAGGACTGCCTCTAAAACACACAAATATAAGTGTATGCTGACCAGTCCTGTTTGAATTTTGAATCCTAGATACATATTTGTTCACCATGATTTTCCAGACCTTTGACTCCAAACCATTACAAAGAAGCAACTCCTGTTTTAAAACAGCATCTAGTCCCTTACTGATATCAAAAAAACTGTCCCATAACAAGATGCTCACAGAGATTTTAAAGGTCAGCAAGCAACGTTAAGGCCTAGTATGCCATATAGTTGCAGTTTTTCACTCCAGAAAAGCATAGTTCTACCAGGTAGGCAATAAGACACTAGATTTTAAAAAGTAAACCAATGATATATGAGTAGCCTGATAAAGCACAGCTTTCATTTAGGTTCTCAGGCAGAGATGAGGAACATTCTTGGGAGAGATAGTAACAGCCTGGGGCTTAGACTTTGGGAGCTTTTCCTAATGGCTTAGTATATTGACAATAAAACAAAGAACCTTGTCTAAAATCAGGTATTTGCTGGGGAGAGCTGGTAATTGTTTGGAACAAAGCCTTTGTGGACAGGTTGCTTGAGGTCTGTAGCTTTAAACTACATAGAGCTATGTTTCTCAATCCCAAGGCCACTGTGGCCTTAGTCAGCAATAATTATGATATACCCTGTGTTCCCCTTGTGCTGCATTGTTTTACTGGGGTTCTCCTGAGTTTGTCCCATTGAATAAGTTTCTACTGACTATACAGAAGTCTCTCCTTTGCTTCCCTTTCATGCCTGGAAGGAGTGTACAAGAGTCTATTCTCCTTAAGAACCTTACTTGGCATTCGGGAAACTTCTCCCCATTCCAGCTTTTTCTTTTTTTCTGTTTCTTTTCTTTCTTTCTTTTCTTTTCTTTTCTTTTCTTTTTTTTATATTTTCTACCTTCTACATTTCCCAACAACTTCAACTCAGGATCCTAAATGTGAAGCAGGTCCCTCTGTTTCAGGTATCTGATGTCCTTAAGAAACAGTACTAGGAAAGCATTTGCTGTGTAATCCTCCCATCTTCCTTAGGAGCTAGACATGTAGTGTCCAGTCTCTACTGAAATTGTTCAATATCTAAAATGGAGATTGAACTTAAAATACATTTAAGAAGGATAGAATATATGAAATGCAAAATATATCTAGGTTGGGTCCTGTGTATTTTCCAAGATGGATACATGTTATGTTAGATGTATTTGTTTTTGTAGATCTCCTCTGTCGGTGAAGTGATCTCCATGGGATGTCATATTAACGCTACAACAGATGCATTTTCATCCTGTTAGAAGAATGTTTATAAGGAAAGCTCTTATGTTGATTCAGGTGGCATTAGTTGAAGTCTGTTGCTCTCCAAACAATGAAATCAAACATTTATAGACAATATTTGGGAATTTGGGCATCGTTCTTTCCAAACTACTTCCTACTGGTAAGAGGCGCTGTCATGGGGGATTCTAAGAAGATGCAGAAATCCTGGCTGTAGTCTGTGAGGCTGCCATGTCCAGCTGTTTTGAATGTAGGATCACCTGGTGCTCTGTTTCAGGCAGTCTGGCTTGATCAAACCACAGTAGTCTGGAAAGAATCCAAAGCTTTTCATTTTCTGTGGAATCAAAAATAGAAATCCTTTCCCCAGTAACTTGTCCTTCAACTTAAATTTTGGAGTCAAAGCATTTTTTTAATTTAATTTATTATTTTTTGTGTCGATCCCAGTTCCCTTTCCATCCCTCCCTCCCTTCCTCCCTTCCTCCTTCCCTTCCATTTACCCTCTCTGCCCTCTCACATGCACTTTAACCACATTCCCCTCCTATCCCCCCACCCCAATTCCATATGTAGGGGAATGCCATCCAGTACGGGTCATGTAGATCTGACAGGTCATGTGAAGTTGGGACTAGGGCTTCTCACCTGTCTTTAGATTTAGGCAGTTATCCCACCATAGAGGATGTGTTTGCAAAGTCCTTTTGTGCACCAGGGATACATCCTGGCTCCACTTTCTGAGGTCCCTTAGACTGCTCAGTCTTCTGGCTGAGACCCATATTCAGGGGGACCTGAGTCAGTCCCGTGCTGGCTTCCTAGCTATCAGTCTGGTGGCCTGTTAGCTACTCCTTGTTCAGGTAAGCTGTTGGTATTTGTTTCTGCCACCTGGTCTTGTCCACTCCATCTGCATTGGGGTTCAACTTCGACTCGGTGTTTATGTATGGGTGTTTTATTTTGTTTCCAACAGGCATTAGTTGAGAGCTCCATGGATAAGTTAATTGTTGATCTCACTCTTTGGAAAGGGCATTTATGGTAGCCTTTCCACGGAAGCTCAAATTGTTAGTTGGCAGAAGTCTTGTAGTTCTCTAGACCATTCTTTTCTTTGTGTTCAAATTTATCTTTAAACCAATATTGCCTCCCTCTTTTATGTTCTCTCTCTCTCTCTCTCTCTCTCTCTCTCTCTCTCTCTCTCTCCTGTCTTCTATTCCTAACCAGGCTCAATCTTCCTGGTTGCACATGTTTTCCTTTCCTACCACTCATATTCTTCTTCTTTCTACATTTGGTACCACCCCCTCCCCAATTCCCCAGAGCTCTGGGAGACTTGTCCCTTCGTAGTTCTGTGACAGATTTTATATGAAAATCTTATAAAACACCTTGTATCCTAGTTCCTCTGGTGGTGTGAATTATAGCCTGGTGATGCTTTGATCTAAGTCTAAATTCCATATATCAGTGAGTACATACTGTGTTCCTCTTATTGTGATTGGGATACCTCATTCAGGATGGTTTCTTCAAGTGCCATCTACTTGCCTGCGCATTTCAAGATACCATTTTTTTTTCTGCAGAGGAGTATTCCATTGTGTAGACGTGCCACATCTTCATTATCCATTTTTCAATTGACATGCATCTAGGTTCTTGCTATTACCAATAGTGCTGCTATGAACATAGTTGAACAGATGGCTTTGTTGCATGGATGTGAACCCTTTAGGTATATGCCTAAGAGGGGCATTGCTGGGTCCTGTGGCAAACTAATTCCCATTTTCCTGAGGAACCGCCATGCTGATCTCCAAAATGGCTGTATGAGTTTGCACTCCCACCAGCAGTGGAGGAGTGTTCCCCTTTCTTCACATCCTCTCCAACATGAGTCATCATTGGTGTTGCTAATTTTAGCCATTCTCGCAGGAGTAAGATGGTATCTCAAAGTTGTTTTGATTTGCATTTCCCCGATAGCTAAGGATGTGGAGCATTTTCTTAATTGTCTTCTTGATTTCCTCTACTGAGAATTCTTTCTTCAGTTCTGTACCCCATTTTTAATAGGGTTCTTTGGTGTTGTGTTGACGAGTATCTTGAGTTCTTTGTATATTTTGGAGATCAGACCTTTGTCAGATGTAGGATTGATGAAAATCTGTTCCCAGTCCTTGGGCTACCATTTGGTCTTGTCCACTGTGTCCTTTGCCTTACAGAAGCTTCTAAGTATGAAGAGGTCCCATTTATTAGTTGTTTCTCCCAGTGTCTCTGCCCCTGGAGTTATATTCAGGAAGCGGTCTCCTATACCAATTTGTTCAAGGGTACCTCCTACTTTCTATTCTAAGAGGTTCAGTGTGGCTGGATTGATGTTGAGGTCTTTGATCCATTTGGATTTAAATTTTTGCATGGCGACAGACATGGGTCTATCTGCAGTCTTCTATACACCCTCATCCAATTGTGGTAGCACCATTTGTTGAAGATGCTGTCTTCATCCCACTGTATAATTTTAGCTGTTTTGTCGAAAATCTGGTGTTCATAGGTATGTGGGTTAATATCATGATTTACAATTCGATTCCATTGGTCGACCTTTCTATTTTTAGGCCAATAACATGCTGTTTTCAGAACTACAGCTCTGTAGTAGAGATTAAAGTCAGGAAGGGTGATGCCTCCTGACATTCTTTTATTGTAAAGGGTTGTTTTGGCTATCCTGGGTTTTTTGTTTTTCCATATTATGTTGATTATTATCCTTTCAAGGTCGGTGAAGAATTGTGGTGGGATTTTAATGGTGATTCCATTGAATCTGTAGATTGCTTTTGGCAACATTGCCATTTTTACTATGTTTATCCTATCTATCCAAGAGCATGGGAGATCTTTCCATTTTCTGGTATCTTCTTTAATTTCTTTCTTTAGAGCCATAAAGTTCCTGTTATATAGGTCTTTTACTTGTTTGGTAAGTGTTGAACCAAGAAACTTTATGCTGCTTGTGGCTATTTTAAATGGTGAGGTTTCTCTGATTTCTTTCTCTTTGTTGTCTGAAAAAATAGGGCTATTGATTTTTTTTTGAGTTTATCTTGTATTATGCTAGTTTGCTGAAGGTGTTTATCAGCTGTAGGAGTTCCATGGTAGAGTTTATTGGGTCGCTTATGTAAACTATCATGTCATCTGCAAATAGAGGCAGTTTGATTCCTTCCTTTCCAATTTGGATCCCATTGATATCCTTTTGTTATCTTATAGCATTAGCTAAAACTTCTAGTACGAAATTGAAGTCATATGGAGAGAGAGGGCTGCCTTGACTTGTTCCTGATTTTAGAGTAATTGGCTTAAGTTTCTCTCCATTCAGTTTGATGTTGGCAGTTGGTTTGCTGTATATTGCTCTTATTATGTTTAGGTGTGTTCCTGTTATCCCTGACCTCTCCAAGACCTTTATCATGAAAGGTTGTTGAATCTTGTCGAAGGCTTTTCAGCATCTAGGGAGATATTGATATGGTTTTTCTTTTTCTGTTTGTTTATATGGTGGATCATGTTGATAGATTTTTGTATGTTAAACCATGCTTGCATTCCAGGGATGAAGCCTACTTGATCATGGTGGATGATTTCACAGATGTATTCTTGAATTCGGTTTGCCAGAATTTTATAGAGTATTTTTGCATTGCTATTCATCAGTGTTATTGGTCTGTAGTTATCTTTCTTAGTTGTGTCTTTTTGAGGCTTGGGTACCAAGGTTATTGTGGCCACATAAAAAGAGTTTTGCAATGAACCTTCTGTTTCTATTTTGTGGAACAGTTTGAGAAGTAGTGGTATTAGTTCTTCCTTGAATGTCTGGTAGAATTCTGCACTGAATCCATCTGGCCCTGGATTTTTTTTTTTTTTTTTTTTGAAAGGCTTTCGATGACTGCTTGTATTTCATTGCGATTTATTTAAGTTGTTTGTCTGTTCTTGATTTAATTATGGTAAGTGATGGTTATCCAGAAACATCCATTTCCTTTGAATTTTCAATTTTTGTGGAATACAGGTTTTCAAAGTATGACCTGAAAAATGTCTGTGTGTCTGTTTTTATGTTCCCCATTTCATTTCTGATTTTGTTAATTTGCATGTTCTGTCTCTGCTTTTTCATTAGTTTGGATAAAGGTTTGTCTATCTTGTTGATTTTCTCAAAAAACCAACTCTTTGTTGCATTGATTTTTTGTATTGTTTTCCTGGTTTCTATTTTGTTGATTTCAGCCCTCAAGTTGATTATTTCCTGGCGTCTACTCCTGCGTGGTGAATTCGCTTCTCTCTGTTCTAAGGTTTTCAGTTGGGCTGTTAATTCTCTGTGACTATCCTCTGTTTTCTTCATATGGGCACTTAGTGCAATGAACTTCCCTCATAGCACTGCATTCAAGGTGTCCCATAAGTTTGGGTATGTTGTGTCTTCATTCTCATTGAATATTAGAAAGTCCTTAATTTCTTTCTTTATTTCTTCTTTTACCCAGGAGTGGTGCAATTGCACATTGTTCAGTTTCCATGAGTATGCAGGTTTTCTGCTATTTGTGTTGTTGTTGAATTCCAATTTTAAAGCATGGTGGTCCAATAAGATACAGGGTATTCCTATTCTCTTGTATCTGTTGAGGATTGTTATGACACCTAGTATGTGGTCGATTTTAGAGAAGGTTCCATATGGAGCAGAGAAGAAGGTATATTCTTTTGTGTTTGGATGGAATGTTCTATAGATGTCTGTTAACCCCAGTTGAGCCATATATTATGTTAGTTCTTTTGTTTCTTTGTTGAGTTTCTGATTTGTGGTCCTGTCTAGTGTTGAGAGTGGTGTATTGAAGTCTGGCACTATAAGTGTGTGAGGTTTTATATGAGCTTTGAATTTTAGTAGTGTTTCTTTTACATATGTGGGTGACTTTGTATTAGGGGCACAGATGTTCAGAACTGAGACGTTGTGTTGATGGATTTCTCCTGTGATCAATACCAAGCTCCAGTGATTTTCAAAGAAGTAATAATTAGATAATTAAATAATGCCACATGATTATCTCCAAGGTAGGAATTGCCAGACTCCAGTCATGAAGGACAACACCCTCTTCGATTTAAACAATTAATATATAATTAAAGTAAATGAATAATGACATGGTGGTACATACTTAAGTCCCACATGGAGAAGTCAGACTGATCTCTTCCTGGAATAATGATTTATTTAAAAAATTAAATTGATAATTAATTAGTTGGCATTTTATATTAACTCTGACAAGATTGCAACAAAGTCGTAAATCTATGGCTGATGCAATGATCTATTAAATAGCTAATCAGGTACTGTGATGATGTTACATCATTAACTCCCAAAATCTGAATCCAAATAGACTTATGGTCCATAACATCCTTATTTTAAATATGTCTTAAAGGATGAATTTTTATTTAATTTCCTAATTTTACAGTTAAATAAGTAAGTGTAGTATTAGATGATGTGATGGTATGGCATGATTGACTCCTAAAAGGAGACTCAAAACTCCAGTGATCACTGAATAAATAAGGATATATTTTCATAATTCAGTGAATAATAATTAAGAAGTCGATGATGTTTTATACCTGACTCCTACAAGCTCAAAACTGAAGAGATCATTGAGTTTTTAATCATATATTTGAACAAAAAATTAATGATTAATGAGATAATTTCTCATAATTCACCCATAGAGAGATAACAAAATGATATCAATATTAATTTAAATAAATAAATAATGAAATCACAAGAAACAATTAACACCATCAAGTTGGATCCAGACTCCACTCTTCCTGGAGTAGAAAAAGACAGATTTGAGTAATGAAATAATCAGATAGATAGATCTTCTGTCACAGTTGAATGAAACACGGCAGCACCAAATTTCATGTTTCACAGATTTTATAATGAAATAATTTAATAGTTACATCTTTAAATATAAAAGTAGGTGACCTCTTTTGTATCATTAATTCATGGGCAGACATGGCAGACATGATAAATTATGCTGTCATCACGGATTTTTAAAATTCCATAAGTTAAAAATCAGATAATCATACTGTCTTGCCTGATTAACATCATCACCAGCACATTAATCTCTGTTGTGGTGCAGCAGGACCTGTGCTGATATGCCCATACCTGGTGTAGCAGTAGTAGCTAAAATGTTGCTATCATCTGACAAGATGTCTGCAGCAGGGGCATCGCCAGCAGAGCTGAGAGAGAGCATTTCTTTTGTGTTCTGCGTTATCATTCTTTGGCGAGTTCTCACTGATGGTGCCGACCTCCTTGTGCCACTACTTTTTCTAATCATAGATCACACCCAATGTGAAGATGTGGAGGAAGAGCATGGAGTCAAACACCCAGACCACCATGCCTGCCTTGATGAAGTCCTTATACTTCTTGGAGGTCACCCTGGAATCTTCTGGACTCAATCATCCAGGATCCCTATTATTCTGGGTGATGCATAGGTCATTCAGCAACTGCTGTGTCCATATCTGCAAACTTCTAAGCCTTGTCCCTGACAGATATTTGCACCCTAATCGGGATCGATGATATCATTGTCTGTCGCTTAAATCATTTAAATAATTAAATAAGTCAGTAATAGATACCTGTCACAATAAAGAGGCTATGTAGCATTTAACTTGCAGTGAAGCATGGCCAGACTCCAGTCATGGAAGATGTCATCATCATCAATTTAAACAATTAATCACAAAATGTGATGATATTGCACATTATCTCCACAAGAGGGAGCTTTACAGGTCTCTTCATAGAAAGGAGAATTATTGGTTTACATAATTATACAAATATTTACCTTAGCTTGGGTATTATTATGAATTGTCAATTTCAATAATTTATGTAATTAGATGATGTGTCGTACTTGACCCCAATACGTGGCACTAAATTCCAGATGTCATGAATGATATAATCATTGTTTTCTATAACTAAATAATCAAATAATGAGTTGATGTAACATCATCCACTTCCATAAGTTGGCTCATGTCTCCTTTTAAATTTTGATTTTATTAATTGTTATATCCTGTCTGTTCCTTAGTTTTGATAATGTTTTGTCTGTATGGTTCATTTTCTCACAAAAATCAAATATATTTTTCATTCAATAATTTTTTTACTTTATTTCTAGTTTGTTAATTTGAACCATGATTCAATAGTATCTTCCTGTCTATTCCTCTTGTGTACATTTCCTGATCATGTGTTTGGGACATCAATATTAAGAATTAACATGTCATATTTGTGTTTTCCTTTGAATATGAATTGTTCTTCCCAATTTCTTTTAATTAATTTTTGTTTGAACCCAATATTGGTAGATACGTAAAACACTCAAGAAGCTTTCTTGTAAAGAGTAGTAAATACATTTTAGAACTAAATGCTACAAGAAATGTACTCAGCTAGAGATGGGGAGGGTCAAATGGGAGAGTTGTGTGGGAAGAAGACAAATAAGGAAAGTACATAATCACAAGTATATAAAGATTCCACGATGGAAACCAATATTCTGTATTTAAACTAAAACTAAAATTTAAAATTAATAGTTATTGAGGTATATCATTGGGAAGTGGCACTTTATACTAAATTGAACAAGCTGAATTAAATTCCACTGTCCCAAGTAGCTAGTACCAACTCCTTAGTGTTTCCTTTTTAAAATCTCTATGATAGCACATGTTTACAGGCATGTGCTTGATCACAAAAAAAAAAAAAACTACACATGTAATTAAACTACACAAGAAAATATCTTTCAATTAAAAATTTAAATTAGGAGCAGTAGAGCTAGATCAGAGGCAAAATGTATTTACTGCTATTGTCAAATATGTGTGTTTACTTCCCAGTATCCATGCCTAGTGGCTTATAAACTTGTATAACTCCAGCTGCATGTAATCCAGTGCACTTTTATGGCTGCTGCAAGCAGTCACATGCATTGTATGCAAAATTCACATAAGGAAAGCAAATATTTGTATTAAAAAGTTATTAAATAATGAACTCAACAAAGTATCAAGATACAATAAGGCAAGGTTTGAAAGGGTAATGGGGATAAAATTATTTTCAGTGCCAGTCTAGAGGACCTGAGTTAAATGTCTGAGATTTATGGTGGAAAGAATAGGCTCCAAAAGTTGTCTTCTGGTCTACAAATAAACACACAAACAAATATACAAACACACTCACACACACACAAACACAGCCTCTGAGGGTGTGAATACACCCAACAAGCTGAAAAAAACCTTGAGTGTTGTTTATTAAAGTTTAATAACACTGTGCACCACAAATACTCCTTGTTGGAGAAAAGAAATCACCAGTCAGAAAAGAGAAAAGCCCATCCCCAAATTGTTGTACATGAAAGACATATTGCAAACAAGTTTTCCCCTGGGAAAAATTGTAAAAGAATTCCCTTAGGGCAAGGCTTTTAGTGTAGGAAGACAATTAGGTCACATGGGGTATTTTTTTTTTTTTATCATTTTGAGGTATAAATGAAAATGTATTTGCTGCAGGGTTCTTTTGTTTGCTTTTCCAGACTTGGGTTATCTGTGAATCCCAGGCTGTCCTGGAAATCATAACTAGCCTCAAATAGAAAGATTTCCCTCTGCCTCCTGGTTGCTGGAATGAAAAGGCCTGTGTCACTCCACATACAGCTAGTGTCCCTTGTAACTTTTTATGATTTCAATGTTTTGTAATTAACAAGGGAAATAAAATAATAATTGTATTATTGGGTTCTACCTCCCGAGGGGTTGTGGGCAACTTGGCCCTCTTCCTGCTCCCAAACACTCTTCTTCCTGCCCTGGTGGTTTCTCCTCAGCACCTGACTATCATCCCACACAAGTCCTCTCCAGGGCCTGTGTTTTCTTCTTAAGGAAATTTTTCAGGTCACATGGCACTCTAATGCTCAGGTTCCTTCCATGCACTGGAGTCGATCTTCTCTGCTTGCCACAGGTGACCTTCCCTTCCCTCCTGGATATGTCATTCAGAGATGACCACTTTACACTGACATCTCAAAGGTTCTCAAAGTTTGGATGGCTAATCCATGCATTCATTAAGTGACTGCATAAAGTTCATGCATGCAAAGTCCACGAGGACCTGGGCCAATGGAACCCCCATAACTCCAGTTTCAATGGCCCCAACGGCAGAGCCTGGTTCTAAACTGCTCCCTTCCTCTTTATAATCAAGCACCTTCTGCCAGTTTTCTCTCTCTTTCTATTCCTGCACCCAATTGTTTAACAATTATTCCTTCCTTCACTCTCCATCCCAATAAACTCCTGGAGGTTGGTTGAGTTTTGGATCCAGTTTCTTTCATTAAAACTTCAGCAAAGTATGACAAGAACAATTAAAAATAATAATAATCTGCAGAATTACTGTAAGTAGTGACTTTGTTGGGCTAGCATAATAGTTTAGGTTAAGAGGACTCCTTCCTATTCCAGAGGACTGGATTTCTACTTGTAGTCCCCAACCCATGTGTCTCTAAAACATCTGTAAATGCAGTATATGGTTTCTCCTGATCTCCATGGGTACTTGCATATGTATTTACATATGTATACATAATTTAAAGTATTAAACACACAAACACACACACACGTTTTCTCTTTGTAGCCCTTGCTGTTCTTAAACTCAGAGATCCAACCCCCTCTGTATCAGTAGTGCTTCATTTAAAGTCTTGAACAACTACTTATTAGATGAATTTTTGTTTTGTGTTGTTATTGTTTTTCAACACAGGGTTTCCTTTTAGCTTTGTAAACTGTTCAAAAATTTTGTCTATAGATCAGGCTTCCCTCAAACTAACAAAGATCCAATGGCCTCTGTCTCCCAAGTTCTGGGATTGAATGCAAGTGCTAGCAATGCCTGGCTACTAAATTCTTTTTTATGTTCATTCATTTTCCTGTTGATTAAAAAGAAATCCACAAATTAAGTAACTTTAGTAAAGTTCCAGAGCACATTGGTTAAGCAGCTTTGTCTAGACTGTAGGTCACTGCCACACTTCTCTGTGATGTTTTGTTTGAAAATGTGGCCATACATGGATTCTCGTAGCTCAAGCTCAAACTGCCTGTAACTGCAAACTGAGATGGCTAATAACGGAAGATAGCCAGAATTTGAGGCAAGTCTAAGCAAAATAGAAAGACTCTTAAAAAAAAAAAAAAAAAAAAAAAAAAAAAGTAAAAAACATGACGAGATTGAGAAACTAAGTGAAACACACTTGTCCCCCCAGCACTTAGGAGGTAGAGGCTGGATTATCAGGACTGCAAGTTCCTCTTTTTCTGAAAGAGAGAACAAGATGAGTGTTCACTATAAGAAATCTTGTTTATGGAAGGAAAACATACAGACAGGCACAAACATTACAAAAAAACATCATCAACAACAACAAAAGAACAAAGCATAACCTTATCATTTTGATACCTATATTTAGTCACTATAGCTTAGCAAGCTGTTACTTACATACTTTGAAAACATAAAAAAATATTTCAAATCGGAGAGTATTTTCTGACTGAAAAAATAAAGCTGCAATGTCATCTTTAAACAATAACAAAAGCATATGTAACATATATACACACTCAAATATAGAGACATCCTCTAAAACATTGAATAAAAAAATGAAACCCTAACCCTGACATGTATATGACAAGTGGCACCCTTTGCCTACAAGCTCAGTTTACAACTGGGTAGTGGGGTACCTCTAACCATGATCCAGCAATCCCAGGTTCCACAGAGACTAAGACATTTCAGTAGGCTAATTTATACCAGGAGTTCCAGCCCAGCCATGGCATCAACACAAGAAGTAAAAGAAAATTTAAAATTCAGGTCAGCACTTGGGATATCAGTCAGGAAAAGAGTTGAATCCCCACATCCTCCCTCTACTAACAATTGACTTTTGACAGATATAATGGAGAAATATGTTGACCCACTTTAGAGCTGAACCACCATTATGTAAATTCAGTGATGTCTACTCAGTTATCTTTGGGTACTGGTAGGGTGGATATCTCATGACAATGTCCTCTTGCTTCAATATTAAGATAAACCTAAATGTTGTTCCTGCATGGAAGGCTATTGCAGATTCCATGGAAAGAGCAGGTGACCAAGGTGTGGTATAAACATGCCAGGCAGCCAGAACTTGAGTGAGAAGTTTTATTACAAAAGGGGAAAGACAGGGAATTGAAAAGAAAAAAATATATAAAGAGAAACAGGCACACAGAGAGGTGACAGGAGAGAATAGTGAGAAAGGAGCAGAAAGAGAAGAGAGGAGAGAGAGCAGAAATAGCAGCAAGAGAACACAGAGCCTGAAAGAGAGAAGAGGGAGGGAGTGTAAGTGGGCAAGGTCTGCTTTCTAAATGGGACTTCTCCTGTGTGCACACTAGTATTTAAGTAACTCTAGGCAGAGCAAATTCTTCAGTGCATTCTCCCATGTAACAGAGTCAGGGTACCATAATGCCTGAGTCTTATAGGTTGATCAGAGGCTAACAAGCTGTTGCATCTAGAAAACAAACCTAGCCATTGATTTTTCCAATAAGTAATGACACCAAGTCAAACACCAGAGTGGCAGCAAAGTAGGTATGAACTTAATTCCTAAACTGCCAGCAGCAACTGCTGTGTCATGAGCTCATTCCATCTTCTGGGTCTCCTTGTGCTAACAGTGAGAGAGATGCAAGATGAAACCAATCATCTGACTGAGCAGCTTATTCCTACATAAAGGAGGACAGAGACAAAGAGCTTCATAGAAGTGTCTGGGAGTATATTCCAGAGAGTAGTGGTGTAAAGGAATTGCAGGCAGGTAGGCACCTCCAAAGGTGTAACCTTTTTAGAGAAGGAGAGATTGAGTGACTAATTGAAAGAAGTGAGAAAATCAATTGGAAAGTACAACACAATGGAAACACTCTCTCATATCCGGAGGGCTGGACTATTTGATTGGAGTGAAATGTGTGGTCAAAGAATCCAGGGAGCAACAAGAATTCTGTATTGGTTCTGCCGTGTGGGCAGGAGCATAAGAGCAAAGACCCCTGTGAACTTAAAAATCCTGGTGAGTGGAAAGGAAACCCAGAGTTTCTGATGCAATGCTTCAATAATACTGAAATAATGAATCCATACTTAATCAGAGCATAACTGTCCTGGGTTTCCCTGGAGAATAGAAAACAAGGGATCAGGTGGTGGATCTAAAAGTGGATGCCTTTGCATCTGCTCCACATCTCGGTTCAGCCTCTAATGGCAGCTTTTTAAGGGCAGAGTCTGAACTGAGGTGAGTTCAGATGAGGGTTTGAATTAGGTACACTGAGGTTGGGGATCAGAATGGTGCTACCTGCAACTCACTGTTATGGCTGAAACTTCACTCAACCCTCCTTATCTCCCTACTCAAGGAACAGATGCCTAAGGTCTCCAGACTTGCAGCTAAGAGAAAACTTCTCAACACACATCTCCTGCTGAGTCCACCAACACCTGAAAACTCCACCCCACATTGTCCCTTGCCAGCAAAAAGAAGCCGGGCACAGACCAATGACCCCACACTCAGGGTCTCAGGGTAATTTAGGTGGAAGCCCTGTGGGCTTCTATGTGTATACAAATGGTGGGATTATTTGGTTGCCCTGTTATAAATCCCACTCTCAAGCAGCTGTGTATCTTCTGCTTGCCTGGACCTATCACTTAGGCTATAAGAACCAATCAGAACCTCTAGTGGACCGGTCATTTAGAGGGGAGGGTGTTCTTGTGAATCCAGGCTTTCTGCTCAGATCATCTCATGAAGTTATTTCTTATGTAGTACCTTTGGTTCTGTGTATATGAACAGAAGATGGAGAACCCTGGGGTGGACCTCTCTCCTTCACAATCTGTCTGTAACTCTCTCACTCCCCCTCCATCTATTTCTCACTCCCTTTCCATTTTTCTGTCTCTCACGTCTCTCTCCCATGTAGCAGATCAAATCAGAACGGCAGGGAATGCATCCTTCTAAGCTGGAACTCCTCCGTAGTTATTTATTTTCATCTGTGTAAGTTGTTCCCCAATAATAACTCATTTATCATTTTTCTTGGGGCTAGTGAACTTACTAATGGACCATATCCACATGAATAAATTTTATTAATTAAGATTAAAGTCAAGTATGATGTCTAACATGTTCACAAAATTGTTTACATGATGTGGGTTTCCTCTTCCATGAATTCTTCTCTATTACCTGTTTTCAAGATGACAAAACAGGATTTAAAATATGTACATGTTTAGAAATGTGGATGAACAAATTTATGGCAAGTTCATTGCCATGACCTATGTCAGTTTTCTGAGAACATACTGTAGTTCCTCCTACAGGAATACTCAAGGGTGTAATCTTCTTGTGAAAAACCATGAACAATCACAAACTCACACACTGAAATCATATAATTAAAATTAAATCAAAACTCTAAACAGATTTCCATATTTGAATATTTTCTCTAAATGAGTACTCAATCCTGTAACAATTGTGTTGAGGGTTCTAAAGTCTTCAAAGTTTTCCTGCAACATGAATTGCTTCATGTAAAAGAAAGTAAGCGTGAAGGATTGGGCTTAGAGATATCAATCCATCTGAATGAGGTTTTTATGTAAATAAAGACAAGGGTTACCATGAAACATGGTTCCCTTACCAGTAAAATTCCAGGACTTTTTTCCACATGAGTTTGCAAGTGAGAACAAAACAGAGACATTGTAGTGATTGAACTGATTGTTCACAATTGTCAGATATTTTTCTCTCCAGCAAACTATGTAACTCGATGTGTGTTGAATGAAGATCATACCACATCCTTTCTAGGAAGATTCCTTTCTATAAGGGCTTTCCTAGGCTCACAAAAATTATTGGGATAAGCAAAGTGCACAGCATTACTACAATGGTTACGTTATAGGGGTTCTTTGCACTATGATTTTTTTTTTGTGATTATAAAGACTAATGATACACAGAGAGGCTTTACCTCATGGGATACATTCAGTATCTTTCAAGTATACATTCTTTTATGACTTAAGAGAATGCTGGGATGTGCAAAGGCTGTATCATATTCATGGCATCCATAAGGTTTCTCTCCAGTATGTGTTCTTATATGACTTTTAAGCCTATCATATGTTGTGAAAGCTTTACTACATTGACTACATTCTTAGGGTATCTCTCCAGTATGTGTTCGTTTATGACGTACCAGATGGCTGTGTTGTGAAAAAGCTTTACCACATTGAATACATCCATAAGGTTTCTCTCCAGTATGTGTTCTATGATGAGACTGGAGATTACTGGCACATGAAAACGCTCTACCACATTGATTACATATATAGGGTTTCTCTCCAGTATGTGTTCTTAAATGTCTTTTAAGATGACCATTACTTGCAAATGATTTATCACATTGACTACATCCATAGGGTTTCTCTCCAGTATGTGTTCTATGATGAGACAGGAGATTACTGGCATGTGAAAACGCTCTACTGCATTGATTACATACATAGGGTTTCTCTTCAGTATGTGTTCTTATATGTCTTTTAAGATGACCATTACTTGCAAATGCTTTACTACACTGATTACATCCATAGGGTTTCTCTCCAGTATGTGTTTTATGATGAGAGTGGAGAGTGCCGTCATGTGAAAATGCCCTACCACATTGATTACATACATAGGGTTTTTCTCCGGTATGTGTTCTTATATGTCTTTTAAGATGACCATTACTTGCAAATGCTTTACCACATTGATTACATTCATAGGGTTTCTCTCCAGTATGTGTTCTATGATGAGACTGGAGATTACTGGCATGTGAAAACGCTCTACCACATTGATTACACACAGGGTTTCTCTCCAGTATGTGTTCTTATATGTCTTTTAAGATGACCATTACTTGCAAATGCTTTACCACATTGAATACATTCATAGAGTTTCTCTCCAGTATGTGTTCTATGATGAGATTGTAGCTTACTGACTTGTGAAAATGCCCTACCATATTGGTTACAGACATAGGGTTTCTCTCCAATATGTGTTCTTTTATAACATACCCCATGACTGTATTGTGAAAAACATTTACCACATTGATTATAGTCTTGTGTTTTCCCTCCAGTACGTGTTCTAATATGTCTTTTAAGCATAGTATGTCTTACAAACATTTTACCACAATGACTACATTCATAGATGTTTTTTATCATGTGTGCTCTTTCACTGAGAAGAAAATGGTGACATGCAAAGACTTCACCATACTGTAGACTTCTATATGGTTTCTCTCCAGTATGAATTTTTTCAAGCCATTGAAGATGCCTGTAACCCACAAAGTTTTTCACACATTCATTGCATATATTCACAGGATTCGCTCCCTTATGGCTTCTTTCATTTCTGCAAAGATAATTAGCATATGTAAAACTTTACCACATGCATGATACTAAAGAAAGTTATACATGTATAAAATAAAGTTATAATTTGGCCTAATTATAAACAAGAATCAGATCTTGAGTTTTACATTCATAATGCTTCTCTCATGTGGTATTGTTTTGTTTTCATTGAAGATACCTGTGATTCAGAGTAAGAGCCTTTCTTTCATGGCCTTCAATTATGGCATCTATTTACATAAAATCTCCCACATAATTTAAAAAACTGAAAGAACTCAGAGCTTTGCCATATTTATTCCATTTATCAGTTTTTCCTTCATATAAATCATACTACATTGGCTAAATGTACCAGTACAAATGGAAGCATTCAGACATTCCAATGGTCATATGGATTTACTACAGTGTAAGTTGATGGTATCTTTCAGATGACTTAGGAATACTGATAAATTTGAAAGTTGTTTCACACTCAACAAATATCCTCAAAGTGGGGACTACTAAATACCTTTCATTTCTTCTCACTGTCATAAGAGAGAGATGTACATTGCTCCTTTCCACATTCTAAATTCACATGGCTTGTATTTAGAGTAACCTAAATTCTTTTTTTTTCCTACATTTTCTAATACAGAATATCTCTGTGTAAACCCGGCTATTGTGGCACTCACTTTGTAGACCAGGGTGATCACAAACTTAAGGGAACCATCTTGCTCTTGATCATGAATGCTGGAATTAAAGGTATGGGCCACAACTACCTGACTCTACATATGATATGCTTATGATATGCTTAAGAAAACAAATAAAAGGCTTCCATATAGCATTCCCCCTTTGACTTTCTTTAAGTCAACTTTAAGGTTTCTACATAACAACCTTCTTGACACTCATAAAATGACCCTTCCAATATCCATAGCAAAGTCACAAATAGATAAGTAATGCCTTCTTAACTATAGACTTTTTTGTTAGAAGGTCTTGGACATATACTTATCACCTATGCAACATGTATACTGTTTAAAATATTTAAAATATCTGAATAGTATGAAAATAAACAGATTGGCATATCTACAGAATAGATATCTGGGTGCTATAATTCAAAGGGTGGTATCTGTTCAGACATAGTTTCCCTTTCATTTTACAACAATGCCTTGCAAACACAGACAAGCTACCTTTCACTGAGGTACAGGGGTTTGTGAGAAAATGACAATCATCACTGTACTTTAAGCTACACTTATTTTCACTGTTGCTCTTCTTAATCTTTTTAATTTTTTAAGTGTGACTCTTCAATAAAATTTCCAGGATACATTAAAATATCTTCAGAGTCAAATTTGCATAAATTTGCACATGAAAATTTACCTTCTCTGTCTTCTATCAGTTTGACAATGATCCTTCGTATTATGGTTATCCCAAATGTAGCCTGAAATAACAGAAAATATATGATGTATTCTTGCAAATTGTACAAAATTTAAGTAATAACTTCAATTAACCTTAGAACCATGCCTCACTCACCCAATTTTCCTTTTTCTTAATCAAAATTACAGAGCAGTATCAACAATCAAGTAATATTTGGTCCCTTATTTTAAAATATGAAGGAAAATTCAGTCTTACCTGTAGCAGTGAGGTTCCTGTAGGTGACCAGCATCACATTTGTGTAGAGACACTTCTGAGAAGGATTTAGCAAAGCCCACTCTTCCTCATTGAAGTGGATGTGCACATCGTCATAGGTCACTGCATCCTAAAATAACACATACATGTGTGACAAAGAAGTATAAGACTCAAATTGTAAATGTAAACTTCTTTGACAATATAGTCATATAATCCTTGGTGCTTCTCTCACTTATTTTATACATGTACATTATAATGCATTAACCTAGGCACATTAGAAGTAAACTGAATAAGAGGACTGCATGCACCATTTCTTTGGCCGTTTAAGTAGCATATACCCTGAGAAAGAAATCCCAATAAACAGACATAAAGGGAGAGGCAAGCTACCAGAACAACACTACTGAGAACACATCAGAAATAAATTGTATGATAGGGAGAGTCTATCATAGAAATAAACCAGGTCCTAGAACCAACGTCTGTCTTTGTTAGGTTTTCATTGCTGTGTAAAGACACAGCAGGGTCAGGGCAACACTTACAAGGAAAATATTTAATTGAAGTGTCACACTTAAAATTTTAGAGGTTCTCTTATGACAGGGGACATGTCAGCATGGAGGCTGCTGCAGTCCTCGAGGTTAGAGTCCTTACAGCATGACTCAGAGGCAACAGGGCATTGTCTGACACACTGTGCATCATTCTGAGAATAAGAAACATAAATGCCTGACCCTACAGTGATGTGCTTCCTCTAACAGGGTAAAGCCCTTTCCAAAATAGCCACACCACATCTACTATAACTAGTGGGAAGTATGGACTGACAGCTGGGGCACCTTCAAGGCAATAAACTGGACCCTTTGAATGTGGTTGACACTTAGGTGACTGTTAGAGGGCCCCTGGCAGTGAAACCAGGACCCATCCCAGTTGCTTGAACAGTGTTTTTGGAGCCCACACCCCATAGTGGGATATCTTTCTCAGTCAAGATAAAAAATAGAGAGGCTTGGTCCTTCCAAAGCTTTGTATGCCAGACTTTGTTGACTCCAGAATGAGGACCTTACCCTCTCTGACTACTCAAAGTTGAAGGGAAGGGAAAGTGGTTGGAGAAGAAGACTGGGAAGGAGGGATTGGTATGTGAAACGAAAACAAATTAAAAAAAAATTAAAATAGAAACAAATTTTATGAGAATCATCCACAAAAAGAGGCTGGTTTTGCTCTCATTGTTGCTTTGTAAGGATGGAAAAACTTAGCCTAATATTTCTTAGACTCTGCCCCGTAGCAGTGAGAAGGCAAAATGTCATTCTTGACCATTTACAACAAGGTGGTTTACCAACAGCATCTGTGAGTGAATGAGAACAGGAAATGGACCTCATCACACTACCCAGAAGCCCTAGTGAAAGCAGATTTCCTGGGCTAACTGCAGGCTTGGATAGTTCAAATTGATTGGTCTGCACTGGATGCTATGAGATGATTGGTTTGTGATGTGTGGGCTTTGTTGTAACCCTATAAAAGCTGTATGAACCCTGTACCCAGGATTCCTACTCCTCTACCCCACATGGAGTATGGCTGTGGACCCCAGTGCACTGGAATATAAAAGACCTCATGCTTTTTCATCAAGACCACTTCTCATGAGTGATTTGGGGGGACACCTTTCCTGAGTCGGGGTGTGAGGGTCCACTCCCTCAGCGGGTCTTTCAGTTTCAATAACAAGGATTTTGAAAACAAATTCCTTCCCAGTTTTTATGTATTCAGAATGTGTGTGAAAGATGTTTCCCATGTGTAATTATTACATACCATAGTAGAGATTGTCAGATACCCTGCATCTGGAGGTGACGATGTATTGAGCCTAGAAAGGGTTTTGGGATCTGACTCAGGTCATCCCCAAGTAGAATATGTGCTGAGAAAAACAGTAAATGTGATTTCCAGATTGAAAACAACAAGAATAAAACAGAGTACATAAATAAAAATTAAACAATAATCATTGAGAACATGATGCATTAGTATGCATATTCTGTATAAGATAAATTTGCAACATGACTCAAATACAGTGCAAACTAAATTTCTAACACCCTATAAAATGATAATTGATTACAAAGATTCATGCAAATGGGAACCAGTTAGAATCCCAATAGAATTATGAAAAATATAGTACATATGTTGATACAGCATGGCTTCTACATCTATAACAACCATGCAGTGATCGAGAGGTGTACAATATTAGTGAAAGAACAAAGGTGAGGAAGAGAACAAAAAATAAGTGGTAAATACCATCAACTTTAAAAAAAAATAAATACATAAAAACAAGAGAAATTCATCCACCTAACCTGAGATCTTGTGTAATATTATCCAGCTACCTATGACTCTATGTGTTCACAACTTATATACACAGACTCTAACAAAATTAATGCAAAAGGTCACCTAAACTGTTCTGCTTCTGACCCTGAAGCGACTGATATTTGTTTCAAAGAGAGACACCCCATAGTCTAGATTTCTCTATGCAAATGGGGGTAATATTCTGCCATCATTCATATAATTCTATTTTAATGAACAATGTTATAAATTAATGAGTTCTGTTTATTAAACATATCCCTATAAATAATTGGTATCCAGAAAAAAAGTTTTTAAGAATCTTGGTCCCAAAAAAACCCACAGAGGGCATACAATCAGGTAGTTTAAGAAGGGGTAATCAAGAGGACATAAGGACATTGCCACAGACTTAAGAAATAAAGAAATATGTTTTTATAGACAAATTGCATTCATTTCTGGTTAATGTTCAAAGAGGAAAGAACCTACAACAGATGGTTATTTTTGTTGTTATTGTTTTTTTTTTTTGTCTTGTTTTGTTTTTTGTTGTTGTTTTTTTAAGACAGAGTTTATCTGTGCAATAAATAGCCTTAGTTGTTTTAGGAACATCTCTGTAGACCCTGCTGGCCTTGGTCTCATATAGCTCTACTTTCCTGTGTCTCCTGAGTGCTGGGATTACAGGCGTGAAAAACCACAATCTCGCTCCTAAAACATTTTGCATTCCACATATGTTGCCTTCTTTAAGTTCTTTCAATGTCTGACCCCAGCTTATTCTTTGAAGAATTTAAATAGTGACAGTATACTGCAAGTTAGGCCAGTAAGGCAATATGAGCTTTCAACAGAAAAGATAGCACCATAATTATTTCATAGTACAGGAGTTACTTTGAATAGCAGATCTGGAGGAAGAAGTGTCAGAAGATAAGAAAAGTAGGGAAGGCAGAACAAAGAAAAGATTAAAGCTGGGACAGAGAGTAATTGCTTAAGCCATGTGTTATTCTAAGTAAGCTTCTCATGAGGAATAGCTTCTTGTATCCTACGTCTATTGGGAAATGTAAGGAAATGACAGACTTCTAAGAAGTCAACAGGAATTACCATTTGATGTGACAACCCTAGGAGAAGGCTACTCAAGCAGTGGAGTACAGGGGGGAAACAGGCAATCCCATTAACATTACTGACTAAGGCCACAGTGTCCATGGGCCTAATAAGCGTAGCTCCATGTGGTTTCAATTAGAGCACACCAAGGATTTTTCAAACCTTTTCTCTCAGACTGTACATCCAAAACCACAAAAAATATCAGCCCTGTTACATAGTCCACAATAGTTCACCCAGACCTGTTTTGGCTGAATACTTTAACTATAGCAATTTGTATTCATGATAAGGTCTCTCCTCTATCCAGATTCTTGATAGCCCTCATCTGGTGATTCCAAGAAACTGCCCACCAGGAAAATTATGGATTATGTAGGAATGATTAACTGATTCCACATTGCTCACCTCAACTATCATTGAAGGAGGACATCTCAGCTTATATCCTTCCTCTCCCTTTCTGCACTGTGACTCCACTAGTATCCAAGTGGGTCATGAACTCAATCCTTGCACAAATCCCTCTTCATATATAAGTCTCCACACTAATCAGAGAACTTGGGAGTTCACTCAATTTCTGGTCTATTTTCCTTCTCACTGACCAGTCAAGGGCCAGGCAGGAAGAAAGTGTAGGTGTTTCTTCCCAGCACTGTACGTGAGACGCATGATTGGGAGTTCAAAACAATTCTCAATTATATAGCATAAGACAACCCAAAGTTACAAAAGACTTTGCTCTACTCAGAAATCAATAATAAACATCACTTGACAAAAGGAATGGAATAAGTAAAATCTAAGAAGCATAGGAGAGCAGCAACACAGAGATACAAGCAGTAATGTGTTTAAAGAATACATGTAAAAAGATGCCAATAGCTGGGTGGTGGTGGCACATGCATTTAACGCTAGTGCTTAGGAGGCAGATGGAAGCCTATCTCTGTGAGTTCAAGACAAGCCTGGTATACAAGATATAGTTGTGGGACAAGCGGCAGAGTCACAAAAAAATGGGGTCTCAAAAAAATAAATAAATAAAAAAAATTAAAACTAAAAAAGCTAGAAAAACAGACACCATCCTTGGCTAGAGGCCTCACTTGAAGAATGCCAGGCCACGGCTAGTTCCACGTATCAATGCCACCATCCTGAGTCCATGGTGCTGGATGCTTGCCGCCCATCGCTGGGTCTCTGCTAGAGAGGATTCAGAAGGATAGTGCCAGGCCCTGGCTAGATCCGCCTATCCATGCAGGAACATCTTGAAATACTGTGTACCAGGATCTATAACCCCCATTGCCAGGATTCTGCTAGAGGTGAGTCCCAGAAAAATTTGCGTGAAATTCCCCCCACACCCTAACCTGCAAATTCCCTGGACTGGCTCCAGATCATGCTCTGCCTGTGGCATGTCCACAGCTCAAAAACTCATAGGAAATAGATAATCTAACTTCAACAGAATTGAAGGGAAAAGCAGGGAAAATATATACACAAAACCACTGCCAACATCAAATCATAAACAAAAACCATTAATCAAAAATGTCCCTTACTTTCCCTCAATGTTAATGGTATTATCTCACTAATAAATAGAGAAAGGCTAACAGAATTAATATGGAAACAGGATCCATCCTTCTGCTGCACACAAAAAACACATCTAAGATTCAAAGATAGACATTACTCAGGTTAAAGGGCTTGGAAAAGATCTTCCAATCAACTTGACCCAAGAAGCAAGCAGGTTTGGCTATCGTAATACCTAACAAGTTAGACTTCAAACCAAAATCAATTAAAAGAGATGAAAACAGTCATTTTGTATCCATCACAGGAGAAATCCTAACCACAAAACCTCAATTCTGAATCTCTACGCCCCAAATACAAATACGCACACATTCATAAAAGAAATGGTACTAAAACTCAAACCTCACATAAAACTACACACACTTAGAGTGGGAGACTTCAACACCCCACTCTCACCACTACACAGGAACGCCAGTCAGAAACTTTACAAAGAAACAAAAGAAATAACAGAAGATATGTTTCAATTTGGTTTCACAGACATCTATTGAACGTTCCATCCAAACCAAAAAATATATAAATTCTTCTCTACTCCACATGGAACATACTCTGAAATTGACCATATACGAGGCAACATAAAAATCCTCATGCGATACAAAAACATTTGAATATTTCCCTGTATCTTATCAGACTACCATGATTTATAATTGGAATTCAATAAAAACAACAACAAATCACAGAAAACCTACAAACTCATGAAAACTGAATAATGCTCAATTTCATCATATTTGGGTCTAAGATGAAATAAAGAAATTAAGGAATTCCTAAAATTCAATGAGGTTGTGGATACAACATACATGAATTAATGGGACACCTTGAAAGCACTGCTATGAGGGAAGTTGATTGCATTAAGTGCCCATATGAAGTAAACAGATGAGAGACACATTAGTGAATTAACAACACAACTGAAAACCTTAGGACACAAATGAAGCAAACTCAACCACCAGGAGTAGGCCCCATTATCAATTTTTGGGCTGAAAATAATAAAGTAGAAAACAGGAAAACATTACAAAATAAATAATTGCAATAAAGAGTTGGGTTTTTTTCAAAAAATTAACAAGTTAGACGAACCTTTATCCAAACTAAACAAAAAGCACAGAGAGAACATGGAAATTAACAAAATCAGAAACAAAAAGGGGTACAGAACAATAGACACTGTGGAAATCCAGGCAATTTTCAGGTCATGTTTTGGAATCATATACTCCACAAAATTTGAAAATTCAAAGGATATGGACAAATTTCTGGACAACTCTTACTTTACAAAATTAAATCAAGAATAGACAAGCAACTTATATTGACCTATAACAACTAACAAAGTAGGAATAATCATACAAAGCCTTCCAACATAAAAAAAATCCCAGAGCCAGATGTCTTTTTTCAGTGAAGAATTCTACCGAAAATTCATGGAAGAGCTAATATTAATACTCTTGAAACTGTTCCACATAATAGAAAAAGAAGTTTCATTACCAAACACTTTTTTTAGGCTACAATCACCTTAATACCCATTAACACAAAGACACAACTTAGAGAAAATTACAGACCAATATCCCTCCTGCACATTGATGCAAAAATGCTCAAGAAAATACGGGAAAACCGAATCCAAGAATATATCAGAAAAATCATCTACCATGATCAAGTAGGCTTCATCCTTTGGCTGCAGGGATGACTTCCCATATGAAAATATATCAAATATACCACTATATAAACAAACTAAAAATGAAAAATCATATGATCATCTCCCTAGATGTAGAAAAAACCTTTGACAACACTCAACAACCTTTCATGTTAAAGGTCTTAGAGAGATCAGGGAAAACAGGAATTTATATTTATATAAACATAATAAAAGCAATTTGTAGTAAACACAGAGTAAATATCAAGCTAAATGTAGAGAAGCTTAAGGTGATTCCTCTAAATTCATGACAAAGCCTAGGCTGCCCTTTTTCTCCACATCTCTTCATTATTGTATTTCAAGTGCTAGCTAAAGAAATAAGACAAGAAAAGGATATCAAGAGTATACAAATTGAGAGGAAGAATTCAATCTTTCTCTATTTTCAGAAGATATGATAGTTTAAATAAGCAACCAAAAATCTCTACCATGGTACTCCTACAGCTGAAAAACACATTCAGCAATTTATCAGCATATAAGATAAACAAAAAAAAAGATCATAGCCATTCTATACTCAGACAACAAAGGAGCTGATAAAGAAACCAGAGAAACACTGATTTCAACAAACTCAACGTGGGCTCTGAGTCTCGTGTTTGTGTTTCTTAGGCATTAGTTGCACAGCAAAAGAACAACATTGGTGCTGAAACCCAGGCAGACTCTCCTTGAGGGTCACTGGCAGCTGTCTGCTGGTGGGCGGCCAGCCAGAGACACTCAGGATCCTGTTTCAGATACCAGTACTCTGCCTCCACCCCCCCCCCCCCCCGTTCACTGGAAATACCACCCCACACAGGCTTCAATTAGGTAAGGTAACCTTTTAAATTTTAACCCATTTCCTTAAGGTCTGGTACATTCCTCACGGGTAGAAGACATACCACCTAGGGTGGTATATCTGCTCTGCTCTCGAACTGCTGAGTCCTTCTGGCTTCTATTGGCCCTGGCAACGTTTTCAGGCTGACAGCTTCAAATAACACTCTGCCATTCTCACTTATGGTGTGGCCACACTCTTGGGCTGGCGAGTTCCAAGACTACCTGGTCACTTTCCTCTCTACCCATGGGGAATAAACTGACTAAGGAAATATCCCCCACCACTCCAATGGGATGCCTGATAGAAAATTTAAAACCCTTTCACTTAATGCCACTTGTTAAGGCACCCAGACTTCTTTACCTTTGTACTAAAAAGAGGCCTAGATATCCCCTAGAAAATTCAAATTGGCCGCATAACGGCTCTCTAGATCCCGATATTTTACAAGATCTTTCAAATTACTGCCAGTGCACAGGTAGATGGAATGAGTTTTTTTCTCTCTATTAAACAACCTCTTACCCTAAACTTGGTTCTGTTCTCTTCATACCAAACTAAAACTCTCCTGCCCGCCGCAGCTGCAGCCTGTCTCAGGGCAGTAGGCTGAGCTGAGGCAGCATCTACTCAAGACAAAATTGAATCTCAAAACTTTATGATTTCTGCCAGCTTTTGGGGATATGTTTATGGCAGCTGCCATTTTCACAATGTGGCCGAGCCTCACCACCCCCCCATGGTTCTTCCCTCTGCTACACCAGCCACCTAGGCACAGGGAGTCTAGCCAGCTTCTGCCACCAACAGAACCTGTAATTCATTTACCTTTTGCTTTTATTCTTTTATTTGCTTTATTATTTATTCTTTGTCTCTAATTTCTTTTTTCACTATGTCATACATAGCTTCACATTCTAGTATCGTGGTAAATAAGGATCAGGATAAACAAACAGGCCGAACAGATGTTTATTCAGGGAGAAATAACTTACAACCTAGACAGATGAACACCAGGAAATTCAACCCGATCCTCTCCTGTCCAAGTCACGCCAGAAAGAGAGCGCCTTTCCTGGCCCCCTCTGACCTCCTTCCACAGGTCACTTCTGCCCATGGCTCCACCCCCCAATGGGTGTGGTCAGTGCCAGAGAAGGACTATTTCACTACATTCTAGTCCTTCTCAATTTTACACAGTCCTGTTTAATATATCTGTACATTTAACTTAAATTTAACTTTAAGTAAATGTAAGCTAACTTCATGCAACTTAAATTCAACTGTACTAAGTCTCAAATATTTCTAAATTGTTATGTGCCTTTTAATGGTGGTAAATATTTAAGGTTATAAATGTCTATTTCAAGCTAACAAAATATTTATGCCACCCAGGCTTTCCTGTGAGCTGTTTATTAAGGTTAAGCCTCTATTATCAAAGGGAGTTTTTCTCTACCTCTTTGTCCTCTGTGGTTATAAGTCTAACCTACTAAGTTAAAACCAGTTACAGACAGGCTGCAGGGCCCTGAGTAAAACATCCCTCCACAGCCTCTCAGCTTGGATCCAGTTTTCAAAACAGATTAATTACAGGGATATTTTGTATACTAAGGTATGCTAGACAGTCAGACAGCCCTCAAATGCTCAGAGATCTAGAGAATATGGCATTTAAAATGTTTCATTAAAAAAACTTTTATAAAAGAGACACAGGCCAGGTGCTGGCACCACCCATTTCCTCCAAGATGACTGATGAACACTGAAAGAAGCTCTACCCACAAAAGTGGCAATGCTAGCCACTGAGAAATCCTGCCTTTCATTTCATCCTTCACAAACTGTACACCTACATACTCTGGTCTGTGTTCAAACACATGACAGATTAAAACATACTGGGAAATAACAAAATCACTCCCCTTACCACAGTCATGTACTGTTTTTCATAGTGGTGACTCCAGCACCTGGTTGCTTACCCTGAATCCTCTTGCAGTGTAAACAATTTTCTTTTTCTGCACTGAAGGCAGAAGCAATGCTCCACATGCAAATGCTTTTCCTGTGACTGCACTGGATAGTTGGCTACTTGACTCTAATGGAAAATTTAAATCTCTTAGGTGTTACAGAAATTTAAGAAATTTGAAGGTATAGTACAGAAGACAGCAAGGCCATTGCTTTGGAGAGCAACAGCATGCAACCAATTCCACTTACATCAACATAAGAGATTGTCTCATAAACATTCTTCTAACATGATGAAATTGCATATGTCCTAGCATTAATATGCTTTCCCATGGAGAAATCACTTCACCCACAGAGGAGATCCATAAAGACAAATATTTCTAACATAACATGTATCTATCTCTGGAAAATACTCAGAGAGGAGCCAGCCTAGACATAGTTTGCATTTCATATATGTTATCCTTTTTAAACGGCTTTTAAGTTCAAGCTCCATTTTAATCATTGAACAATTTCAGTAGGGACTGGAGACAGCATGTCTAGCTACTTAGGGAAATGGGAGGATTAAACAGCAAATGTGTTCCCAGTACTGTTCCTAAAGGCGACCAGATACCTGAAACTGAAGGACCTGTTCCACATATAGGATCCTGAGGAGAAGGTGATGGGAAATGAGGTAGATAGGAAACATAAAAGGTAAAAAATATTTTTTAAAAAGCTGGGATGGGAAGATGTGTTCAGACAATCAGGACAGAAAAGCAGGGACCAGATCTCAAAAAAGATAAATGATCTTTTGTCATGGCAGAATGCTATATGTTGGCTCCATAGATGTAGAATTTTATCCCTGAAACTCAGAGCAAACACTTGGCAAAGACATAATGAGAAAAGTAGTCTTAATGGAAAATTGAATATGTAGAGAGGAATTGAACTAGGGAGGATGTATTTGTGAGCACTATTGTTACCCAATACATCTTCAGTGAGCAGATAAAAAACAAAACAAAAACCAACTGCAGTAATCAAGGTTCTCTACATGAAAAAGAATGTAGGATGAATCTCACCATATATGTAGAAAGTGGATTTATCAGCATGTCTCATAAGCTTTGATGTAGTTAGTCCAACAAAGTTTGCCTACCAATGGGAATCTGAAGAGTACAGCAGTTTTTTAGTTTATCATGATGGATGTGTCAGCTGGTCATTATACATCAAAATTCCAGAAAAGGAGGCTCTAGTGGTAGTAAAAGAATAAACTTGCTACCCAGAGCTAGGGTAAACAGCCAAAGAGGGAAAGCTTCCTCCTTCAATACCATTTATATCTGTAGGCTACCACCAGAAGGTTGATCTGATTTTTCCTTTATGTGATTTTGTTTTGTTTTTTGTTTTCAAAACAGGGTTTATCTGTGCAGGACTTAAACTCATTCTGTGGATTTGGCAGGCCTCAACCTAAGCAAAATCAGGCAGCCTCCTTTGACCTGGGATTAAACATGTGCACTGCCACAAAGCAGTTAAAGGTAGATCTCATCACATGTTTGCATACAAGGCTTCTGTATGGCTTTGGCAGTCCTGGAATATATTCTGCCAGTCTGAAGTTTCTCAGCTCCTAAATGGGAATCCTTTCCAAATTGTCATGAGTTCAAAATGCTCCAATAACTCCTATTATCCTTAAGATAATATCTTTCCTGCTAAAGGCACCTGTGACTTGAAGATGAATGTCTCCCACCTAAATAGCAATGATTTGGGATTAGACGGGTTAACCACCCTAAAGGGAGTAAGTACAGCAATGGGGTGCCTGAAGGCACATAGTATGTGCAATTATACTGTGCCTTTAGCATTAGTGGAAGCAATTTCTGTTTTCCCTTTATACATATTAATAGAAGTCCCCTTCCATTACCGCACCTTTGTTAGACTACTTAAGTTTGGTGTATGAATAAAATGGAGCTTTCAGGATTGACTTAATCTGCCTTCCTGACATTATATTATGTCTCTGTCTTCCTTTCATCAATGATAGCTAGTCTTCCACTTGTCCACACTCACGGACACAGAAATGGACAAGGGACTGAGCTGCTGTTTCTGATTACAGTCCTACAAACATCTTGATATTTGTGTGGAGATCATAAGTCAACATTGTGGGGTCCACTTTTGGCCTACTACCAGGACAAATGTAGACTCATAAAATTCTCATTTTCCAGGGAGGCACATAGTAGAAAAAGTATTGCGTCTTTCAAATGAAAATGTCTCTATGAAAGAAACATTGACTTCTTATATGACCACCTTATAGCAGAAATAGGAACCGAGTATATGGGAGTGTTTTAGAGATGGCGAAAATTCCATATTTACCTGTTATTTTGTTTTGCATTCTAATTCTATTAAGACCCTTGGTATAGATTATTTACTGTTTTCTTTTTTTTGTTTGTTTGTTTGTTTTTGTTTTCATAAGTACTCAAACTTAATAAATATGCTTTAAATTTTCATTAATTTTACTTTTGTATTTTTTTCTCTTCTTTTTAAGTATAGTATTACTGTGACATCCTGTCTTAACTAGAACTTACATTATAGATTAATCTGTCCTAGGACATGAGAGATATCTGTCCACATTGAATCCAGAGTGCTGGCATTGTAGTTTGGCTTGTCAATAGAAGTTAGTTCATTAGCTTGGCTCACTTATGATGAATGACTGAGCCTGGTTGTTAGTTTAGCCAGACAACAGGCTCTGGTCCTAACTTCAGTAAAAGAAGATAGTATCCATTAAGTGCAGGTTTTCTGCCTCAAAGTCCATTGTCTTCCAAATATGGGAAATATTATTTTTCCTCATCATTTAGTCTGTTAAAACTCACCAAATGCCTTGGAAATGTTCTATATATTACTGCCAATGGTGACAGCCAGGTCCACAGAGATAAGAGGTTTATTACACAGTTAAGTGTAATTCTTCATGTTATTTATCCCATCATTCTAATGTCTCACTAAGTTAACTTGAAGCCGTAAAGCCAGTCATAGTGGCAGATGCCTTTAGTAATGGCTCTTAGAGAGTGGAGGTAGGAATTATAGGATTTCACAGTCACCCAAGAAAAAAGTGGTCCCTGGGGTATAGTTTTCATACCACAGTCAAAGTTAGTCTGTGACTGCTTGAGGACAGTGTCCATAAACTTTCCCAAAGCTCTGGGTCTTCAGGGCCATGGCACCAGCAAATATTAGCTAAGTTATTCGCCCCACCTTATTTCCTATTCTTACTTTTAATGAATTCTGTTAAAATAGAATCAAAGTTATTTTACATATCCATATGTGTTTCCTCTCCCTCTCATGTATGCACCAATCCAAAAGTCATTTGGGGTATGGACAAGGCCCAACCCCATGTATCTAGACTGAGTGAATATCTGTCCATAGGGATTGGGCTCCTGAAGTCTTTCATACATCAGGGATATATCCTGATTCCACTGCCAGAGGTCCCTTACACTTACTAGGCCTTCTAAATGAGATGCACATTTAGGGGTGTTAAGTCAGTCATATTATGGTTTCCCAACTATCAGATTGGGGTTCATGAGCTCCACACTGTTTTACTTAGGTGAGTCTGAGGTTTTCTCCAACCTGGTCTTGACCCCTGTACTTATCACTCCTCCCTCTCTGCAACTGGATTCCAGGAGTTCCATTTAGTGCTTAGCTGAGTATGATTGCTTCTGTTTCAGTCAACTACTAGATGAAGGCTCTAGAATATCCTATAAGGTATATATCAATCTCATTATAGGGAAGGGCATTTAAGGTAGCTTCTGCACAATTGCTTATATTCTTATTTGGGGTCATCCTTGTAGATCTCTGGACATTTTCCTAGTGTCAGATTTCTCTTACCACCTATTATATCTCCATCTAGTATGGTATCTCTTTTGTTGCTCTCCTCTATTGTTTCCAAAACTCAGTCTTCTTGATGCCTCTTGTTCTCCTCTCCCATTCTCTTTCTCCTAACTCTCTCTCCCTTCACCCAATGCTCACAATTTTCTCAGGAGACCTTGTCTCTTTCCACTACGCTGGGGACACAATGGCAGGCCTTTCAAGGGTGAAGTCTGAAGTGAGGTGAATCCAGGGGAGGGGCCCCTCCCCCCCTTGACACCCTGAGGACATTGCTTGGACAGTGCTACCAAACACTGCCAGGACTCGAACCAGCCTCTCTCCAACTGCAGCTCAATGTTAGGGCTGAAGCTTTACACAACCTGCTTTGTCCATCTCTCAAGGTATAGGTGCCGATGGTCTACAGGATGGCAGCTAAAGGAAACCTTGTAAACCACACCTCCTGCTAAAAGCAATCCCACCAACTCCTGAATCCTTCCTCTCCATATCATCCCTGGCAAGAATAAGAAGCCATACTTAAACTAATGTCTGCATACCCAGGGAGGCTGGGTTGTTGCTTGGAAACCCTAATGGCTCTGTGTCTATTCAAAGAGTTTAGAATATTTGGTAGTCCTGACCGAAAGCTGCCCTCAAATTCTGTGTCTTTTCTGTTCATTTAGTTCTGTAACTCAGGCTTCAGTAGCCAATCAGAGCTTCAAGCATAGCCACCAGTCATAGGGGAGGTTTCTTCCCCAATCTTATATGTTGTGCCTTTGGTACAGAGTATGAAACCTGAAGGTGGAGAAGCTTGGGCTGATGTCTCTCTTGCTCTCTTTATCTCTCTTTTCTCTCCCTCTCTCTCTCATGCTGTCTTTCTTGCTCTCTCTGTCTCTCTGTCTGTCTGTCTCTCTCGCCCTCTCTCTATCTCTTTGTCTCTCTCTTGGGTTGCAGATTCCATCAGAAGGGCTGACAAGTTTGTCATTTATCTTGGGTGTAGAGAATTTAGTAAGAACCATGCTCAACAACAAAAAAAAAAAAATTTGGATTATTGAAATTAAAGAAAAAAGTATGATGGTTAAAATCTTCACCAAGTTGTTTCCATGATTTTGATTTCCTCTTTCATGAGCTCTTCTCTATCACTTCATATCAAGATGATAGATAAAGGATAGAGATAGCGTTAGAGATATGGACAAGAAAAATTATAGAATGTTCATTGCCAGGACCCATGTCAGGATTTTGAAAAATTCGGTAGTTCTTGCTACTAGAATAATTCAAGAGGCTAACATTCTTGGGAACAAGTGTGAGCAAACACAAATCCATGCACTGGCATTACATAATTAAAATTAAATCAAATCATTAACCAAACATATTTTTACCTGTGAGTATACAATACTGTGAGCACTCATTCTTGTAACCCAGGTACTTAGGTGTTTAAAGTCTTAACAGTTTCCTCCAATATGAATTGCTTTATGTAATATGAAGCAAATGTGTAGGATTGGATTTAGAAAAATCACTAATCTCAATGAGGCTTTTTAAATGGTTAAAGTAATGAGTGAAGGTACCCCCATTTTAGGGCCTCTTCTAAAGAGACCTCAGCTGGAGAGTGCCAGGTCCCAGCTAGATCTGCCTATCAATGCGGAATCATCCAAAGTATCAGCCCAGTATTTTTCATCCATTGCCAGGCCTTGGCTAGAGACCTCAAATGGATTTTCCGGTCCCTGTCTCCATGGGACCACTCTGAGTTCTTGCAGGGTGGATCCTTGACCCCCATTGTAGGGCCTCTGCCAAAGAGGCCTCAGCTGGAGAGTGCCAGGCCCAGGCTAGATCTGCCTATCAGCTTAAGGAACATCCTGGGTCCCAGCCTTCAAAATCTTTGACTTTCATTGCCAGTCTTCAGCTGGAATCTGAACTTATATCCCCATTGCCAGGCCCTGACTGTGGAGAGAACTCCTACAGAGCTTGGACCACCCAGAGCTACAGACATCAAACTTCTGACCTACCAAAACACACCGGGGAAGAAGGTACGGGAAGATGGAAATACAATAAAACACCTAAAAAAGAATGACAAGAATAATAGCACCAGAATCTATGGAATCTACACCAAACAAAGCAGATGAAGTAGAAGAGAACAAATAAAAAATTATTGCCATAAGAAATGATAGAGGCCCTCAAAGAAGATGAAAAAAAATACTTTAAGAAACGGAAGAAGAAACAAACAAAAAAAAAATGGAAAAAATGAACAAATTTCTTGAAGAAAGTACAGAAAGCCAGAAAAAACAATTAAGAAAGTGAAGGAAATGGTTCAAGACTTGAAAACGGAAATGGAGACAATAAATAAAACGTAAACCGAAGGAATGCTGGAAATAGAAAAACTTGGCAAATGATCAGGAACTACAGATGCAAGCATAACCAACAGAATTCAAGAGATGGAAGAGAGAATCTCAGGCACAGAAGATAGCATAGAGTAAGTAGATTCATTGACCAAAGAAAATCATAAATCCAACAAATCCTTAACACAAAACACATGGGACACCGTGAAAAGGCTAATCTTAAGAATAATAGGCATAGAGGAAGGTGAGAAAGCCCAGCTCAAAGGTGCCAAAAACATATTCAACAAAATCATTGTGGGAAAACTTTCCCAATCTGAAGAAGGACATGCCCATGAAAGTACAATGAGCATACCAAACACCCCCCCCCAAAAAAAAAAACTTCGACATACCTTGACATATAATAATCAAAACATCTGACATACAAATAAAAAAAATTACATTAAGAGCAGTGAAGGAAAAATTCCAGGTATCATATAAAGGAAGACCTATGAAAATTACACCTGACTACTCCATGGAAAGCCTCAAGGCGAGAAGGTCCTTCATAGATGTTCTACAAGTACAGAGTCCACGGATGCCAGCCCAGGCTACTATACCCAACAAATCTGTCAATCACTATAAATGCAGAGAACAAAATTTTTAAAGACAAAGCCAGATTTTCACAATATGTATCTACAAATCCAGCCATACAGAAAGATTTGGAAGGAAAACTCCAACCCAGGGAAGTTAACTATGCTCACAAAGATGTAGGCAAAAGATAATCCACTGCACCACAAATCAAGGGTAAAGCAGGACTGATAAATTCACAATACCCCTGCCAACAACAAATCTAAAACAAACAAGCATTAACAATCCATGGTTCTTACTCTCACTCAACATTAGTGGTCTTAACTTGCTTGTAAAAAGACACAGGCTAACAGTGGATATGAAGACAGAATCCATCTCACTGCTGCATACAAGAAATACATCTAAGCTTCAAAGACAGATGTTACCTCAAGCTAAGAAAAGATCTTCCAATCAAATGGACCCAAGAAGCAAGCAGGTGTGGCTATCCAAATTCTAACAAGTTAAGCGTCCAACCAAAATTAATCAAAATAGATTAAAACAGTCATTCCATTTCCATCACAGGAGAAATCCATCAACACAATTCTGAACAATTATGATTCAAACACAAAGGCAACCACATTCATAAAAGAAACTCTACTAAAACTCAAACCTCACATAAAACCTCACACACTTATATTGGGAGACTTCAACACACCACTGTCACCACTAGACAGGACCAACAGTCACAAACTTAACAAAGTATACAAAAGAATTAACAGAAGTTTCGTCTCAATTGGGTTTAACAGACATCTACAGAACATTCCATCCAAACACAAAAGAATATAAGTTCTTCCCTGCTCCACATGAAACCTTCTCTAAAATTGACCAAATAGTAGGTGGCATAACAAACCTCAACAGATACAAGAGAATTGGAATAGTCCCCTGTATCTTATGTGAACAGCATGCTTTAAAAATTAGATTACAACAACACAAATCGCCGAAAGCCTACAAACTCATGGAAACTGAACAATGTTCAATTACACCATACCTGCGTCAAAGAAGAAATAAAGAAATTAAGGACATCCTAAAATTCAACAAGAATGAGGACACAACATACCCAAACTAATGGGACACCTTGAAAGCAGTGGTACCAGAGAAAATCATTGTACTATGTGACCATATGAAAAAAAAAAAAAAAAACAGAAGATAGTCACAATAGAGAATTAACACCCCAAATGAATGCGTTAGGAGAAAAAGAACAAACTCACACGGGAGGAGTAGACACCAGAAAATAATAAATTTGAGGGCTGAAATCAATAATACAGAAACCAGGGAAACAATGCAAAAAAAAAAATCAATATAACAAAGGGTTGTTTTTTTCAGTAAAATCAACAAGCTAGACAAAACTTTACCCAAACTAATGAAAAAGCAGAGAGAGAACATACAAATTCACAAAATCAGAAATGAAAATGGGGACATAACAATGGACACAGAGGAAATCCCGGAAATGTTCAGGTCATACTTTGACATACTGTGACCTTAATATTTACAACAAATGTATGGTGATCAAGAAGGTATACAATATTTGAGAAAGGATAAAGGGGAGATGCAGAGACAATGACAAGAACAAAAGCTAGAAAATATAATCAACTTTTTATCAAAACACCAGAGGAAACTCAGTCAGGAAAACCAAGATCTTGAACAATGTTAACCAGCTACACATCATGCCAGTTGTTTAGATCTTAAATAAAAAGAATTCACAACTCCCACAAAATTAATTCAGAAGAATGCTCACTCTCATTTGCTTCTGTTCCTCCATGTACTACATTTTTCCCAACAGAGATGCTTCATGGTTTAGATCTCTCTCTAAAAATGGGGGTAATATCTTTCTATGCTTCTGCAAGGCTCCTTGTGGTTTAAGGCAAAACCAGCCCCATGATGCCCACAAAAATATTAATACAGAAGAAGGATTGAATTTCTGCTCCTGAACACATGTACAATGCCTGTCCACTCACTAAACACCATGCACACTTGAGAAAACTGCAGATAAGAAATTCCTTTTTTCCCAGGAACTCAACTTTCCTGAAACATGCTATTATGGTAGCTAGTGAATGTGGAAAGTTAAATAAGCTGTGATCATGTATTGCTGAAAGATGATTCCAATGACATATTTCCACTGGTTTATAAACTGTGTGTGACACATAAAGACAAATCTGAATGTGGAATGCAATATTCATGAATTCCATAAGCAAACTTTCCGTTTTTCCCTTGGATGTTCCCAAAACATACCAAAAGAAACCTTGTCATTCATATTGAACAACAATATTTGTTTCCCCTTGGATTGTTTGTTTTGTTTTGTTTTTTCCTTTGGTTTTCAAAGCAGGGTGTCTCTTTAGGTTTGGGTGGGTCTTTTTATGTTTGGGACCCACACTAAAACTCTCTTTGAAAATCATACTGACCTCAAACTCACATAGAGCTTCTTGCCTCTCCCTCTCAAGTGCTTGAATAAAAGTCTTGCGCCACCACAGCCCAGTGTGGACACAGAGATTTCACTCACCCAAGGGAACCTACACTCAGGGAGGATAAGAGGAAAAGGGCCATTGCCCAGGTCAGCACAGGGCACGTCTTCCATTCCTGTCCCTGCATAAATGACATCTAGGCTCTGAAGCTTACACACTGACCATAGTATTGGGCTGTGGATTACATTGTATCTTCTATACGAAAGTCAGCAATTCGGTTTCATTATCTCATCAGTACTTTATCAAGATTATTGATTGTCCTTGTCTATGGACACCAAGAAATGGCCAGTCAGACATTGTGTAAACCATCTACAATTGAATAGGCTCCACACTGATATTTCCACCAAAGGAAAACAAGAAATTGCACATGTTCCTTCCTTCCCCCACCTCTTTCTGCATTGTGCCTACACCTGCTTCAAAGTTGTTAAATGAACTCAATTCTTACATATTCCTGTGGTCATTTGCCTGGGGAATTGGAAAACAGTCAATAAGTAAACTTTATTTCCTTCTTAGTGAACATTCAAAGCTTTTTCCTAAAGGAATTGTAGGAGTTTCTTCCCAGCATGAGGTAGCAAAGGCAGGAGTAGCTGTGATCAATGCAAAGCTCAATGACATCACACCATTGGCTACTCGCAGCTCAATATATCCAAATTTTATTCAACAAATCTGGTCTGTCTTCATTCACATGACATGATTCAGTACACCCTGAGTATTTAAAGAAGAAAACCACTAAATCTATAAAGTTAGGATTTTCATTCCTGTGTATAATTTCTAAGACAGGGTTTCTCTGTGACTTTTAAGGTTGTCTTGGAACTAGCTGTTATAGAACAGCCTGGTCCCTAACTCACAGAGGTCAACCTGTCTCTGCCTCCTTGGTAATATTCTCCCAGTCACGGATTCTAACCCTAGTCTTGACAGTGACATTCAGGGATGAAAAACTCTTATTCTACTTGCAAGAAAGAGATCCCCCACAAATTTCATATATATATATATATATATATATATATATATATATATATATTTAATTGGATTGGCTCACAGTTTCAGAAATTGAGTCCATTTTCATCATAGCAGGGAGCAAGATTTTAAGAAGAATATGGTGCTGGCTACATCTTGATATGCAGGCCTCAGTAAGACATCTTATATACTTGCCCATATCCAAAGCATAGGAAACCCCAAAACCCATGACCAGTGATACTCTTCTTCTCAAAATGCCAACGTCACTGCAACAAAGCTCCTCCTTCTACTACTGCCATTCCCTATGAGATTATAGGTGCAATCACATTCAAACCATCGCAATGCAGCAATCACGGCCATCTTTTATGATGGATACAGCAACTGACATCCACCCTGTTTCTCCTTGCAGTGCATGCAATAAACTATTCTTTCTACTCTGGTCTAAAGGCAGCATCCATGCTCCACATGCAAATTCTTTTTGCTGTAAGTGTAATGGACAGTCAACTTCATGACACATATGGACAATTTTAAAACACTGGGGTCATACTTTTTTATCTTGTTGTCATTGAGATCATTTGTGATGTAGAGGTGGATTATATTTTAAATCAATGTGCAGTGTTACAGCCTAATGAGTTCCATTTATTAAATATCACCTTAAAAGTAATTGGTATCCTCAAATTAGGTGTTTAAGATGCTTGGTCAAAAAAAAAAAAATCCTTCTACCTTCTGAGGGTATACAGTCTCTTAATTTAATCAGGTATGTTTAAGGTGAAAGAATAAAGTGCCCTTGAAAGCAACATACTGGGATCAAATGAACCATTGTCAATGAGTAATCATGTCTCAGAAAATTAATTCTAAAATGCTGGGAGTAAAGGTGTTCTAGACTTTGCCTTTCCAGTAAGAAATAACTGCATAGACTAAAAAGGTTAAAAGAAAGAAAACAAAAACAAACAAACAAAAAACAAAACAAAACAAAAAAAAAAAAAACTCTGTAATGATAGCATGCAACCATCTCTCACTAATGTTCCAAGAGGAGAAAGCCTACAACAGATAATTTTCTGGGGCAGGGTTTCTCTGTTTCCCTGTGCTGTAGCCTCAGTTGTAGTGGGGCTAACTCTATATAGCGCACTAGTCTCAAACTCACAGAAATTGGCCTGCATGTGCCCTCAGAGGGCTGGGATTAAAGGCATTCATCATCACTTCCTGGCTTCTAAAAAATATTTTGCATTCCACAATTGCTGCCACTTTTAAGTTCTTCCAGGGTCAGATGCCAGCTGACAATTTGAAGAATTTAAATAGGGTCAGGAAACTGCAAGTCGGGCCAGTAAGGCCATGAAAGTCTTCAACAGAAAAGATAGTATCATAATGATTTCTTAGTACACCAGTGACATGCAACAGCAAGTCACACTTTAATGACAGTTTCTGACACAGATGTACCAGAGGATGAGGAAGATAGGAAAGGCAGAACAAAGAGAAGATGTAACCTGGGCAGAGAGGTCTTGCTTAACTTATATCTTATTCTATATAAACTTCTTATAAAGAATTGCTACCTCTTTACTACTTCCAGGAGGAAATGAAAGGGAATGTGAAAACTCTAGAAAGTAAGCAGGAGTAAGAGTTGTGTTCTAGAGGATCTGAAATAACACCTATACAAAGGCCCTGGCCCTAGACAATTGCAATCCCTCCTCCTTGTTTTATAGGAGGAGCTCTATTTTATTCTGCATCTCTCAGGGCATGATGGAAAAGTCCTAAGGCACAGCCCCCTGGTTGTTACTGTTTCTGCCAATCAAGTTTCATATTGTGGGAAGAAGCACTGATCCAATTCTATGATTGAGGACCTAAACTGAAAGTATTGCTTGCTAAGCCCAACCCTCAAAACAAAAGGATTTTCCCTTTCAAACAGTTGTCACTTGGGTTTATCTTGCCCATCTGGGAGAACTTTGATTTTCTCTAGAACACTAGCCCTTTCTGCCACAACAGGCCCTTATATTCAGTGTGACCAAACAATGTCACCTGAGCTGATTCTAAAAGTGTTGTTTTGTCATAAGGACATGGGCCCGGGGGCTCTTTGTGAATGAGGAGTTTTTCCTTTGTCATGGTTTGGAGCCAAATATCCTGGACAATCCTAGAGATCAAACTTATATTTTAGCATCTTAATCTCTAACATGCCTTATTAGTACACTACTTATCTTTGGGCTATTTTATAGGCAGCACTCCCTCAGCTAAATCATATTTTGTGGGTCTGACTATCCATATAAATAGGTAAGTCTTTTATATGTACATACAATTCTACTCTTCTACATCACAGTTTAGTAGTGGAGTACAATCCAACACAAGAATGCCATTTATGGATATGTTCGTGACCCATGCCTATAATATCACTCTCAGGAGGCAGAGGTATGTACATCTCTATGAGTTTGGGACTAGCCTGCTCTACAGAGCAACTGTCATGCCATGCTCCAATGCTATACCTAGAAAAAAGTTGTCTCCCTGGAACCAGGATATATCCCTGGAGCATGAAAGGATTTTGGGAGAGATACTCCCTTATCCTAGAGGCAGGAGGGAGGACATAGTCCCTACTCCAAATGAAATGACAGATTTTTGACTCCTCCTGGAAGGCAAGACCCTCCCTGTGGAGTGGGGACAGTAATGGGACAGGAGCCGAATTAGGAGGCATGGGAGGGAGGGACTGGGAACTGCGATCCATATATAAAATCTGATCTCCAAAATACACAAAGAACTCAAGAAACTAGTCAACAAAACACCAAATAACCCTATTAAAAAAATGGGTTACAGAACTGAAGAAAGAATTCTCAATAGAGGAAATCAAAATGACTGAAAGACACTTAAGGAAATGTTCCACATTCTTAGCTATCAGGGAAATGCAAATCAAAACAACTTTGAGATAATATCTTAATCCTGCCAGAATGGCTAAAATTAGAAACACCAATGATGACTCATGTTGGAAAGGATGTGGAGAAAGAGTTACACTCCGCCACTGCTGCTTGGAGTGCAAACTCATACAGCCATTTTGGAGATCAGTATGGCGGTTCCACAGGAAAATGGGAATTAGTTTACTACAGGACTCGGCAATCCCCCTCTTAGGCATATACCCAAAGGATTAACATCCATGCAACAAAGACATCTGTTCAACTACGGACATAGAAGCACTATTTGTAATAGCAAGAACTTGGAAGCAACCTAGATGCCCCTCAAATGAAGAATGGTTAATGAAGATGTGGCACATCTACACAATGGAATTCTACTCTGCAGAAAAAAACAATGGTATCTTGAAATTCGCAGGCAAGTGGATGGCACTTGAAGAAACCATCCTGAATGAGGTAACCCAGTCACAAAAAGAGGAACACAGTATGTACTTATATATGGATTTTAGACTTAGATCAAAGGATCAACAGCCTATAATTCACACCACCAGAGGAACTAGGATACAAGGTGTATTCTAAGAGATTCATATGCAGTCCCTCACAGAACTGGGAAGGGAAAAGTCCCCTGGAGATCAGGGGAAGTAGGGGGGGCAGCGAATGGAGAGAGAAGTAGGAGAAAATGAGGGGGAGGAAAGGAAAACATGTGTGACCAGGAAGATTGAGCCTGGTTAGGAATAGAAGACAGGAAAGAGAGAGACAGAAACAGAGAGGGAGCACATAAAAGAGGGAGCAAATATTGGTTTGCAGATAAAATTGAACACAAACAAAGGTCTAGAGAACTACAAGACTGCCCCCAACTAACAATTTGAGCTTCCGTGGAAAGCTACCATAAATGAAGGACAAGTTACTGGGGAAAAGGATTTCTATTTTTGTTTCCACAGAAAATGAAAAGATGTGGATTCCTTCCAGACTAATGTGGATTGTTCAAGCCAGACCACCAGAAACAGAGTACAAGGTGATCCTACATTCAAAACAGCTAAACAAAGCAGCCTTACAAACTACAGCCAGGATTTCTGAATCTTCTTCGAATACCCCATGACAGTGCCCCTTACCAGCAGGAAGTCGTTTGGAAAGAACAATTCACACATTCCCAAATATTGTCTATAAATGTTTGTTTTCATTTCAATGGACTTTGCTAAATAAAATAAAATAATAATAAAAAAACTAGCTACAATTATGAGGCAAGCCAGGAGATAGTGTCAAACATATGCCTTTAATCCTAGCTATTGGAATGCTGAGGCAGTTTGATCTCTCAGTTCAAGACCAGCCTGGTCTATATACTGAGTTCCAGAAAAGCCATGGGTACACTATGGATTTGATTTCCTCTAGTGGGATATCAAGTTCTCTTCATTTGATATTTTCCTGTATAGAATAACCATTATTAAATATTCCTTGGTCTTGATTGAAAAAAAATAATAAATATGTAAAAATCAAAGAAAAAAGCTATATCAAAAAATCAAAAATAAATAAATATAAGTATGTACAGAAATAATGAAAAAGTCTTTTATAAGATACACACAAATAACTAAACATAAATCTTGTACCTAAGAATTAAATGTGTACTGCAGAAGTTGTAGAAGACACTGGAGAAATTAGGACTCTCCAGGTTTGGCTACTTGCCATCCTGTGCACCAAAAGAACTCTGGTGCTGTCTATCAATGTCTTTCTACACAAAGCTCTCTGATGGAAATCAAATGCTTTCCACTGTGTGAAATATTCATACCCCAACACCCAGGTATGGGGAGTTGCTAGGACCAGATGGTACTTTACAGAACACTGAATGTGGCCAAATTTTCCCAACAAGCAACCTGTAGGGCCTGCCACACCAAATCCCAGGCCTCCCCATCCCATCCTGCCCATCTGAGTATAACATCCCCTCACTCACCATGTTGTGGCTTCTGTTCTCATCCATGGTCCACTCACAATGTACTACAGTACCACTAGCAGAACAGAAATCAATACACTGGCAGTTGTTCCACTTAAAATGAAGCCCGAAGCAAGAGTAACAGCCTACAGTGTGGTTATAGGAAGTGTCCTACAATGCCTGTGACTGGCTGGTTGGCCTGGTTTTGCTGACTGGCTGGTTAAGCTTGAAGAAGAGCACTTCCCCAAGGGTTAGAGTGTGCTTAAAGACACATCACAGGGTTCCTTGGCTCTGGCATTTACTCAAGACTCAGACGTTGTAGACACCTGTAGGGACACAAATCTCAATGTCACTTACTCCTGTCTAAAACAGACAACCCCAATGTCTTCCAACAGTGTGAGATCATCCTCTTCTCTTCCACACAATGTGCAGATGTTGCAGATACAATCACACAATGCAGACTGGAATGATTAACTTATTCAATAGAGAGAAGGGTGCCCAGATTATTAAAATCTTGAGAGATTTTAGGGCATATGGCACAGAAGAAGTGTACATTTTATCTAGTTGTCACAGACACTTCAGGAAACCATGAAAGGGAAGGAGCAATATCACAAAGATGATATATCTTTTTCCTGTTAGCTGCTTGGGTGATAGCTCTAATGCGTTTGGGAGTTTTATTCCTGAAATACTTGACAAAAGAGTAATAATAAAAAGTGTTGTCTTCATCGTAATTTGAATACTCTAATACCTGTTGGAAAGAGAAGGCAACACCCATACCTAAACACTGAGTCAAAATAGAATACAGATGCAGATGGAGCGGATTAAGACCAAGTAGCAGAAACATTGAGACAGCTGACCTGAAGAAAGAGGAGCTAACGAGTCCCCAGGCTGATAGCTGGCAATCCAGCATGGGACTGACTCAGGTTTCCCTGAATATGGGTCTCAGCCAGAAGGAATGAGCAGTACTAGGGACCTCAGACAGTGGAACTAGGATGTATTCCTGGTACACAAAAGAACCTCGCAGAGAAATTCACCATGGAGGAATACTGCCTTAACCTAGATACAGGAGAAAAGTCCTAGTCCCTACATCAAATGACATGACAGATCTACATGACCCCACCTGGATGGCATTGCCCTACATGTGGAAATTTGGTGAGGGGATGGGTGGGCAGGGTGGTCACAGTGCATGTGAGGGAGCAGAGAGTGTAAGTGGGAAGGGTGGAGGGAGGTGTGGAGAGGGAACTGGGATCGACATGTAAAAAATAAACAAACAAAAAAACAAAAATTCCCAGGAAAGGAACTTTCAGGCTGGTGGTAATGCAGAAAACCAGGGTAAACAGCAACCAGCCCCTCCTGATACAGAAGTCCTAAGCCATGATCATCCAGGATCCATGCTGTGTTGCTGGTGGCCTAGGTGCATTGGATCAGCTGGTGGGCATTCAGAAAGAAGAGAAATTCTGATCTATGGAGGTGAATAACTGAAGCTGCCCCTGGCCCTTACCTCCTCTCCTCAGGTGGCAGTGACTGTGACTGGAGGGACCACACAGAAGCATGCAGGTACAGGGTGGGGGGGTGAGGTAGAGGATAAGGAGGTTTTGGGGAGAAAAAATATAGTAAAGGTTTTTATGTCAACTAAAAAGTACAACTATCAAAATCTATGGTAAATAGATGTGATGGCTATGTGCAGACTTGGTACAATCAGTCTGAAGCAAAGAAAACAAAATAAGATAACAGTGGTCTAGTAAACAATTCAAATGGGCATGGAGATTTATACGTAAACGCAACTCATCAAAGTAGCACAGAGAACATCAGAAGGAACTTCAAGTGTTACAAGTATGATCCCACTTCTCTAGGCAATAAAAGATAGAACAGGAAAAAGGATTGGCCAGATCCAGAAGAGTAGAAAGGAGATAAAAATAAAATTATAATGAAAGATAATATAAAAGGAGAGCTGGTGTACCCCACATAATCTGTAAAAGGAGCCAACAATTAAGAGAGCAAAGGGTGCAGAGAGGTTCAGGGGAAAGCACCATAGCAAGAAGGTAGAGTCAGGAATTAAATAAATAAATAAGATTTCACTTCAGGCATGCAACTCTGAGTAAGATTCAGTGATAAGAAAAAAGAAAAACAGAAAAGGAGAGATTTATCTACACTAGGGATGTCTGAGAAAATCAGAGAAAAAGACTACAGGTCATGTTAAAAGTTATCGAGGTTAAAAGAAAAGTAGTAAATAGGTCAGAGGAAGATATAAACTGTTTGCTGTGGGCTCTGATATCTACAAATATAAATTCAAGATTAGTAATATGAGTTAAAAATTTTGACCATACCAGGTTAACTGTTTAAAAGTTCCATTTATTTCTCTCAAGAAAAATACATGTACTTGTCAAAAAGTTCTATCTATGTTTCCTGTTACAAACCTGTTTATTGCAAGAGTAGAGCTAAAACAAAAATGGTTTAAACATTTTTGCTGTCCAATCCTAACAGCCCTCATCTAAAAATTTATCTCTGAGCACTGGTCATTAAATTTAGATTATCAGAAAATCAGAAGTCCTTTTAACGTAGATGACATTAATACTGTTTTATGTCCAATGCTGTTAAAAATTGAAACCAGTTAAACTGTTACAATTAGCAACACTGGAAATTAACATAAATTTAACAGTCACTTAGGTCATAAGGGGTTTAAAGACATAAAGGGTGCTTAAATTTGATATTACAAAAACAAATTACAGGATGTTTCATTGTTTTATAAGACAGTTTTTAAATGTTTAAATTCAGAAAGTTACAATTTATTTGTGCTTCTATTACATTGTTAATGTTTGTAGTTAAATCAAAGGGCTAAAATTTAAGATCACAGCCATAGAGTGTATATACTAACCAAAAGTTGAGATGCTCATTTTTTTTATGATACAAAAGGAATCCATCCTTGGTTTTGCTAAATTTGGAAGCATAAGTTATTTAGATAAACTGAGTCACACAGCAGTTTTATGTTTCCCTAAAAGGAGTTTCAAAATAAAATCAGTATTTTTAAAGCTAAAACTGACAATGCAAATTTCTAGTTTTGTAAAGGCTGTTTATAAATGTTTGTTTTCATTTAAATGGGGTTAGTTATAAAATTTTCTCTCTGAAATCCTAATTTTCTCACATACATTTTAATGCTGATTGTTCAAATACAATGCCTGCTGACAGATAGGACGCAGCACAGACTGTATACAGGCTCCAGAGTACTGGAAAATTATCTGCACCATCTTTGCCTAGACAAAATAAGGTCAAACATTTCCAAGTCACAGTTCCACAGAGGAAAAACAAACAAACAAACAAACAAACAAAACAAAAAAAACGACAAAAAAAAAAAAAAAAAACCTCTCACATTATGCACTTGGTGAAAAACTTCTCCCCTCAATGCCATAGACAATTGATTATGGCTAGTAATATAAGGAATGGTCCTTGTCATTTTTTAAAATAGATTCAAAAGTTACATAAAATTTATCCTTCAAAGGTCTCTGATACTCTTGATGGCTTTGCTAACCAATACTTTGTGACCTTGGCAGTTAAGGCAGCCTTAATATGGCTCCTAAAAAGGATCTAAAAATATGAAGACATATAACTTTTTTTGAACAATTATTTATTAATTATGCACACAGTGTTCTGCCTGCATACATGTCTGCATGCCCAAAGAGGGTAACAGATCTCATTATAGATGTTTCTGAGACACAATATAGGTGCTGTGAATTGAACTCTGGAACTCTAGTAGAGCAGACAGTACTCTTAATCTCTGATCCTTCTCTCTAGCCCAAGACATATAAGTCTTAAAGATAGAAAAATAATTTACAATATAAAAATTCAGAGCTTACCATTTAATTAAGTTCTCTTAAGCTATTGAGCAGTGACTCCCAGCTGTTTAGTCAAAAGCTCAAGGTTTTATGATTTATTTTGGTTGTCATCTAAGTGTAAATGTGAAGGACTTTTCATCAGGCCTAAGGTATGTCTGAACAATCTTTATGTGGATCTCTCTTGACAGAAGAAAAATGTACAAGCTTCTAACTCAAATCTGTAGGTTTTCCTAGGACTCAAAGGCATAAGTACATTCCTGCTGTTTTACAGATACCCAATATCTACTTTTTCAAAATATAGGTTTTGGTACAGATTGGTGATGATAATGTATCTAAAACATTTATGTCCTTTTATACAACACAGTTTATATAGGCTTCAGAGGAACAAATGTCGTAAAGCTTGGATCCAGTCAAAAGGACTGCGGACAAGTACAACTTTCCTGAGGATGGAATTTTCTGCCTGGTCTTGATGTCCTTCTTGATCAATACAGAGTTCCAAACACAAACATACACACACATATATATTTTAACTTATGTTCACAAGTTATAACATGTCTTAGCAAATTTGTGCTTCTAGCAGATGAGCATCAGTTACTGACTACATCTTGCTCCTAAATACTGCTCTCGACATAGTGTCATAGCTGGTGTGAATCTTTTACAGGGTCTATCTATAAACTAATGCCTCTGATAAATGTTCCATTTCCTGAATCCCCCATGTTTTTATTTATTTATTTATTTGTTTGTTTGTTTGTTTGTTTGTTTGTTTTTTGTCTAGCATTTTACCCTTCTCATGTCCAAGAAACACCACCAAAGTAAGCAGGAAGTGGTAAAAGAAAGAATACATTTCACATTTTCCCTTGTTGACATGATATATCAAATGATAACTCCTATCTATAGAGGGCTAGGTGACTAATCTGTACACCAAAAAACAACAGAAGTCTTTTACCTATCGGAGGCCCAAAAATTGGGCCTCTAATGTTCATGGCAAAGAGGGAATGTGATGAAAAAATTAATAACCTAAGGTATAAAATTAGGGTTTATTGCAAGAATAAAGAGAACAAGAATTTCTGCCAGTAGATAAATCCCTGATTACAGAGTACAGAGCCCACATCCTGTTCTCAGGTGAAAAAGTAAAAACAAAGAAAATCCCTCAACTTTTCAGGTGTGCTTATCAATCCTGCATAAACAAATGACAGATACTATTAACTTAGATCCATGATGACCTTGTAAATTAAATTTGTACTCTATGAACTGCCTGTATTTTGGAAACCTTGTCACTGAGACTAATGGTCTCAAGCCTCCCCGTCTGTTTATCCTGTTAAAAACACTTCACTATTTTAGGCCACTACCTTACTTTTCCGATAAATTGAGGTCTCAGCTGGTTGGATTTATAGCAATAAAAACCTTTTGATTTTGCAGTCAGGAGTTACTTCTTTGGAGGTTGATTAAACCAGTAGACATAATAGCAACAAGCTGCTCAGGGAGGCTTTATAGGCTGTAGAACTCCAGGTGACAACTATTTGAAAATCAAAACACCATTGTGTCATGGATATGCCTGTATTAGTTCCTGCTTACTTTTGCAGTGTTTTCTTGGCTGCAAGTAGGCTAAAATGCTAGACAATAACAACAAAAGGAAGGGGGATTCAGGAAATCCAACATTTATCACAGGCATTGGTTTGTAGACCCTGTTGAAGAATCACATCGGCTGTACTAGTTCACCATAAGTCCAGGGAGAGCAATATTGAGGAGCAGGCTTTAGTCAGCAACTGATTCTCATCTGCCAGAAGCACAAATCAGCTGAGATGTGTTCAAAGTGGGAACAGAAGTTAAAACATATATATTTAATTGGAACTCTTTGTTCATTACCTTTAGTAATCAAGAACGACAGCTAGACCAGGGAGAAAATTCCATCCTCAGAATAGCTGTACTTATCTGCAGTCCTTTTGCCCTGTAAGAAGTGGATCGAAGCTTTATGAAATTTGTTCCTCTGAAGCTTATAGGAACTGTGTTATATAAAAGGACATAAAAGTTTTAGATATATTATCATTACCAATCTGTGCTGAAATCCATATTGTAGAAAAAGTAGATATTGGGAATCTGTAAAACAGCAGGCATGTACTTATGCCTTTGAGACATATATGCAGGCTGAAAAGTGCATGCATAATTAATAAATAAATAATCAAAATGACTTTTATGTCTTTATATTTTTAAATCCTTATTTAGGAGGCATATTAAGGCTGCCTAATACAGATAAGCTGACAAAGTTATGTTTAACCAAGCCAATACTTTCAGATCGAAGGATATATTTAATTAACTGTCCAATCTACTAAAAGAAAAAAAAAGACAGGGACCAGTCGATATACTCCTAGCCATAACCAATTTTCTATGGCATTGAGGGCAGAAGTTCTTCACAAATTACATAATGTGAGAGAGTTGTGTTTTTTGTTGTTGTTTATTTGTCTTTTCTCTGTGGAAGAGGGACATGGAAATTTCTGACTTTATTTTATCTAGGCCAAGGTGGTGCAAGCAATTTTTCAGTTCCCTGCAGCCTCTAAAAAGTCTAAGCTGGGTTTAACCTGTCAACAGACATTGTATTTGAGCATCTTGCTCCCTGGTCAGTGTCATAACAATCCATGCTGCCCCATAATCTTCTTTAGAGTCCTAGGGTCATTGTTAGGATCTGTGATTCTATGTCTGATATTATTACAGCTTTTTAGTTAACATTTAAATGCCTGATTCTATAGATCTCTGTACTATTAGAAGTCTGTCTAGGTACATCTAAATAGACAACTTTGTTTCAGTTACTTGTTTTAACCTTAATTATTTAGAACATGTATAGGTGACAGAGTGAGGTTTATCCCTGTTATTAATCATTAATACTTAGTTTGATTATAACCAAGAGTTAATTGATAAGGATGGCTACTAACTTGTGTTTCTTCACATTTTATAACAGATTAAACAGCTTTTATAAAATTAGAACTTTGTATTGTTAGGTTTAACCTTTAAAAATTCTGATTTTAATTTGAAACTACTTTTAGGGAAACATGAACCATCTATTTGACTCAATTTATCTAAATAGTTTATGCTTGCCTAATGTAACAAAACAAAAATGCATTGCCTTTTGTATCATAAAAAATGAGCATCTCAACTTTTGGTTAGTATATAGAGCTTATGGCTGTGACCTTCAATTTTAGACATTTGATTTAAGTACAGACATTAACAATATAATAAAAGCACCAATATCCTGTAACCTTATAAATTTGAACATTTAAATATGTTTTTAAAAACAATTACACATCCTGCAATGACTTTTTGTAATATCAAAAATAAAGCACCGTTTAGTTTATGTCTTTAAACCCATTATGATATGGGTGACTGTTAAATTTATGGTAATTTCTAGTGTTACTAATTGTATCCTTTTAACTAGTTTGAATTTTTAAAGCTTTAGCCAAAAAGCAGTATATTAATATCATGTGGCTTAAGTGAACATCTTTATTTATTTATTTAAATCCTGAGTGTACCTTCTTACTGTGATGCTTTCCCCTGAGCGTCTCTGCACCCTCTGCACTCTTAACTCTTGGCTCATTTTTCTGCTTATGTGGGGTACACCAGCTCTCCTTTATTGATGCTTAATATGGATAAGGAGAAACAAATAGGCTGAATCGATGTTTATTCATGGAGAAATATCATGAAATATAGAAATAGCACTACTAGCAGTTCCTGGTCCCAAGGATGCCTCCAGATGTACTCCTGTCCTCATGCTGCAAGCAATACAGCTCTTTGAGCCCCACTTCAAACTTAGTTCCCCCAGGTTACTCCTGTTTTGTCTCCACGCCAATTGGCATGGTCTATGCCACAGGTGCAAAAAAGGTGAATATCTCACCAAAATCCCCATTTTAGTCTAAAGAAAATATTTAGACTTGATACAAAATCTATATACAAAACAGTGAATAACAAGTGTGCTCTAAGAAAAGGAAAAGCGAGGACATATAAACTTAAGGCCTAAATATCTAGTACTAGAATGAAGTTAAAACAGAGATTACAATAGTGTTGTCCAAAGCTGAAAAGCTTAAGTCTACTAAGAAATATATCTGACTAGGAAGAGAGAATAATACTTGTGATAATTTAATATTGAACCTCATCAAAGACCTGAGAAGGAAAATAACAATACTAGGGTAGGCAGGAAGTGTGGGTGGCCAACTTCAAAAGGTGCAGAAAGGACAGAAACAGCTACCTGGATAGTCAAGGTCTCACCTCAAGGTTGGTATAACTAGTTTTTGCTAAGGCCTAGAGTACCTGAGAGACCAAAACAAAAGCAAGGAGTTAAAAAGGCTGTCTTACCCTGACTTGGCAGGGTTCAGCAGTCTTCTAAAGACTGAAATCTACTCAGCATTCTTTCTTTGATTATCTGACCTTGAATCACAAAACTTTCTAGAGACTTCATTGAATCAGTATGTCTCTTGCTTTCTACAATTACAAATGATTCCATATTTTTAATATTCTCATTCTTAGATATTATCTGAATGGCATGTAAACTGCCTTCCAAAAACAAAGTTCTATCTGATAGTTTTCCATTATCCTCAGACATGGAACAGATTCTGCTAGTCTTTCCAAGGGTGTTCCAGTTTTTTAAGATTATTAGCAGCTTCATTCACTTAGGAATTAGCTGTTTCTGACAGCATGTTAATGCAGCGTACTGTTTCTGTTTTGGTTATTGAAGCATTTGACATAGAACAAATTCTGTTTTCTAGTTGGTCATTTTTATGTTCCATGTTTTGTATTCTAGATGTCAGCTCTCTATTTGCATATCTAATATTCTGAATCTTTTTCTCATCAGGTTGGTACCCATTGCCTTTACCAAAAAAAAAAAAAAAAAAAAAAAATGTATATATTGGTTAAGCCATGATTTTAATCTGTTAAAATACCTTCTATATATGAAGTACAGGAATTTCTAAATTCTTGCATAATAAGAATATCCACCCTAGGTTTGGAACAATTGATCCATATATTTTATCATCTTAAATTGTGAAGAATATTGCATTTACCTTAGGTGTAATTCTGCTGTCCTTGAACTTTGACAGTTTTAGTTGTTGAACTCAGCTTGTGGTGGTAATGCCTGTGGTTTCCCACCAAATCGCATCTGGCAGCAGTCAATCCTTCTGATGTTGGTCCCTGAAGAACAGCTCTTAACAAACTAAGGCAAGCAAAATTTTGTTAAACGAATGAGTGAAAGGAGACTTGTGCAAATTTCGGGGGACCCCAGGGCTAACAGGTGTTGCCTCTTACTGGCGCCTTTGGGCAGCAGGAAACACACCAGCTGGGCAGGCGCCATGTGTGCCACAGTTGCAAATGCAAAGTGGGGAATTGGCAAAAGATGAGAAGCAGTGTTAGCTTTCTCAGGGCTGAGGTGGGGGTAAAGTTGTAGGACAGAGGCAAATGTCCCTCAAGCTGTGGTATGGCCCCTGGTTAGGAAAGGAACCCTGCCCATTTGGGGAGGTTGTGGGAAGCGAGCAGTGTCTGCCGCCTTGGTGAAAACCAGGTCCGGTAAAAATCCAGATTCTGCTTCTGACACCAGATATTGATGTTCGATAAGGATCAGGAGAAAAAAATGGGCTGAATAGATGTTTATTCAGGGAAAAATAACTTACAACATATACAGATGAACTCCAGCAGGTTCCTGGTCCCAGGAAGCTGTTCCTGTGCTGCAGTCAAGAGAGCTCTCCCTGTATCCTCCTCAAAATTAGTTTCCCTGGGTCACATCTGGCCCTGTCTCCACCCCCCAGTGGGCGTGGTCTATGCCACAGGGAGGGACAAGGTGATTATCATACTGCAAATACTGAATGCTCCATTTAATTCATATGTCAAACTTTAGTCAACCAATGGTGGGGCAATGGCAGAGGTGTTCTATTAATATGTAGAAAGAGCGAATAGGAATCGCTTCCCTTAATACTAAAGACACTCCATAACTGCACATATTATCTGCCTTAAGGAACCGCATACTTGCACATATTCCCTGTCTGAAGGGTGTGCATAAGCCTGTATTCGCCCAAATATATTGCTTTTAGATAGGAGATATTCACCAAAAAGGCCCAGACAACCTATAGTAGGAAAAATAATATCTTAGGGACAATAGTTGTTATTTGAGATCTCTGCATCCATGACAACTTGGAATGGGTTCTCATATAGGATTTCAGATGGGAATAGGCAGGCAGAATGTTTTCCAGAACTGTCAACGCCACTCAGGTAAGCGTTATATGGAATTAGATGATGAGATCCATCTTTAACTACTTGGTGGCAGTGCACATGTTTAATGTCAGAACTAAGGAGGCTGTCAGTAATCAAAAATGAAATACAATAATAAAACAAAACACATAAGGAAGAGTCAGATTCACCTTAATATGGGTCTCACCATCTGGTGTTATCCTGAATGTATAAAGGGTATTGCAGGAGGAGGCTCTCCTTCTGTTTCTGCTTGCCCTACCTATGGCTACCAAGTTTATTACTTTACTAGCTTTAGAGATTTCTTCTTTGAACTTTAAGAGTATAATGATGAGCAGGTGAGACATGCATCCTGGTGAATTAAACAACTGCTGTAGTCTTCAGATATCCATTGTTAGGCAGCCATTTTTTTAACTACATGGACCACAACCTATGAGACATTATAATAAATCCATGTATTACATGTATGCAGAGATTCATCCTACCATCTCTGTTCATGCAGAGAACCTCAAATAATGCAGTTAGTTTTTGCTTTCTTTTGATTTTAACGTGGTACTGAACATGTGTTGACTAACAATATTGCTCATAAATACACACTTCCTAGTTTCATTCCTCTCCAACTCTTCAACTTTCTAGGAAGACTGCTGTTTTCATTACTATGCATTTTCCAAGCATTTGCTCTGAGTTTCAAGGCTAAAACTCCTACATTCTTTGAGCAATCATCCAGCTTTCTAGGAGAAGAAATAGCTACTATCTTCTTTGTCATCTGGATCCTGCTTCTCCTTCCTGATTTTAAGTGCCTGTGACAACCAGGAATAGAACAAATTCACCTGAACTGAATGTTAAGCTATGTAACAATTATCTCTTTTTTGTATCTGTGTATGTCTCTGTAGGAGTTTGGCTGCAAATCATGTCAAAGGAGAAACTCCTGATTTACAAACAGCCCCCAGGCCCATCCTCATATCATAGAAGAAGTCATTCTCAAGCTGCTTAAGAGGGAACTATTGGATTGGTCTGCCAGATGGTCCAGTTTTCTTCTAGAGAAAATCCTATTTCGGCCAGATGGGCAAGATGAGCACAGAGGAGAAGTGTTTGAAAAGGTAAACACTGTTGTGTTGAGGGGTTGACTGAGCAAGAAAGTCATCTGTCTATGTCCTGACTCATAAAGAAGGAACATAGCTCCTTCTCAAACCCATTAATGAGCTTAGCAGATTCAGTATCAGCCTGGGGACCTAGACTTAGACCCTCAGGTATTGCGAATTAAATAGATGCTGTCTTTTAACATAATGAAGATGCATAGGATAGAATGTAATTGTCACAATCCAGAGCCTTGGTGGAGAAGTTGCTTCATATCTTGTGAACACTACTCTTCCCATCACATGGAGCTGTGGTTATAGGTCCAAAGGAACTGAGGGCATAACAGTAAAGTTCCCTACATGCACTGTGGTCTCCTCATGATGCAATGTGTGAGTAGCCTTCTCATTAGCTGGCCAAATTGAAAGATAAATCCTCCTGACTTTCTAAAATTCTCCCATTTCTTCCATCTCCCCCTGAAAGTAGGGAACAGGAAGCTATTCCTGATAAGAAGCTTACTTAGAATAAGACATACTTTAAGCAAGACATCCCTTCCCCAGGTTTTATCTTTTCTTTGTTTTGCCTTTCCACTTTCCCTCATCTTCACACACCTCTACCCCAAGACCTGTCAGTGAAGTGTGAACGTCTGTTTCATGTCACTCATGTACTATTAAATAATTATGGTAGAAATTTATTTGTTGAAGACTTTAATTGCCTTCCTGGCCTTACTTGCTGTTTTTTATTACTATTTAAATTCTTCAAAGTTTCAGTTGTAATCTGACCCTGAAAGAATTTAAAAATGGCAGTATCTATGTAATGCAAAAGTCTGTTTTAGGATGCAGGTTGTGGTGGTGCTTGCCTTTAACCCCAGTACTCAGGAGACACAGGCAGGCAGATTTCTGTGAGTTTTAAACCAATGTCATGATCATAGCTAGTTTCACTACAACTGAGGCTATTGCACAGGGAAACCCTGTCTCAAAATCCCCCAAAAAATCTGTTTTAGGCTATGTCCCATTTTCCCATTAGCCAGAAAAAGATGCATGCTATCATTGCAAAGATATTCTTTATTTATCTCTTAAGTCTATAGAGTTATTTCTCATTGGAAAGGCAGACTATAGAACAGCTGCACTTCCAGCTTTTTAGAATTATGTTTCTGAGACAGGCTCACTACTTATGACATAGGTATCCTTGATCCCAGTTTGTTGCTTCTCTTGATTATCCCTTCTTAAATAAATGAATGTATTCCTTCAGTACATGCTTTAGACCAAGTATCTTAAACACTTTATTTGTGGATACCAATTATTTTTACAGAAATATTTAATAAACAGACCTCATTAATCTGTAACACTGCAATTTGATTAAAAATATGACCCACTCCAAAATCACAAATGATCTAAAAATACCAGAAGATGAAAAATTATGTCCTTAGAGTTTTAAAATTGTACATTTACGTCATGGAGTAAACTATCCATTGCATTTACAGAAAAACAAAAAATTCATGAGTAGCATGTTTTCTGCCTTTAGACTAGAGTAAAATGAATAGTTTTTCTGAGTGTATTGCAAGGGGAAACAGGGTAGGTAATCAGCTGCTTAAGTTACCATCATGAAAAAGGCCCTGCTTCAGGAAACATGATGGTTTGAGTGTGATTGGGCCGATGATGTTATAGGGAGTAGTACTATTATAAGGTGAGGCTTTGCTGCAGTTAGGTTTGCATTTTGGGAAGAAGAGCATCACTGATGATGGGCTTTCAGGGTTTCCATGTTCTGGATATGAGCAAGTATGTAAGATGACCTCCTCTGGCCTGTGTATCAAGATTAAACCAGCATCACATTCTTCTTCCAATCATGTTTTCTCTTATTATAACAATGGACTGGACCTCTGAAACTGTGAGTGACTGCAATTAAGTGTCTTCTATATAAGATCTCTCTTGGATAGTATAGTGGTGAATATCTCATCCATGCCTGTCATTGGTGAGACCAGGGTTGGGTTCCCTGACTGGGAGAGTACTACTCAGGAGGCAGAGTCAAGCTGATCTATGTTAGTTGGAGACCAGACTAATAAGACTAGTTCCAGGACAAACTCCAAAGCCACATAGAAACTCTTTCTCAAACAACAACAACAAGACTTGTGGAATTTGTTTGTGTATATACACAGAAATAAAAAAAAAAATCTTAACTAATGCATATTAGGTGATTGTGTTCTTTAAATACTCAGGGTGCATTAATTTATGTCAGGTGAATGAAGACAGACTAGATTTGTGTGATCAAAATTTTGCAACTTTACATTGAGCTGGGCCATGGAACACAAGGTTAGGTCAATGAAAATTGCATGGATCACATTTAATCGTGCCTGTACTACCCTGTGCTGGGAAGAAACTACTGCAAATCCTTCAGGATGAGGCTTTGGATGTTCATTGAGAAGCAAATACAGATCAATTATTGATTGTTTACTAAACCCTGTGGCTGGTGTTGGGGACTGCAAATAAAGAGAGGAATAAGAAAGAATTGAGTTCATTTAAGAACTTTAATTTTGCTGTAGACACTGTGCAGAAAGAGGTGGGAGACAGAAGGAACACGAGCAATTTCCTGTTTTCCATTGGTGGAAATTAGCAGTGTGGAGCCTGTAATCAATTTTAGATGATGTACAAAATGCCTGGCTGGCCATTTCTTTGTATCCATCCACAGACAAGAGTAATCCATAATCTGGATAATGGACAGATGTTAATATGAAACCAAATTGCAGGCTCTCTTGTAGGAGCTCCGATGTAAACCACTGCCACACAGCATGATGCATGTCTAGGCTTCAGATCTTGAAGAGCAACTCTGCCTAGCTGTCATTGCTATTGGGATTTTGAGGGACCATGTGACTTGTGCTGACCAGGTCAATGGCCTTTGTGCTCTGAGCCTACCTGTATATATGTTCTCAGAGGAGAATGAGATAGCTTTTATATCAGTATCCATACTGGTCTGTGGTGGTGCAAAACTTTAATCCAAGCACTTGGGAGGTAGAGGAAGACAGATCACTGTGAATTCTAGGCCAGGCTGATTTTCAAAGAAAATTCCAATCCTACAGAGAAACCCTGCCTTGAAAAACCAAATCAAACCAAAAGAAAACAAAAGAGAAACAAATATTGCTTTCCTGTGTGCATCACAGGCTTTCTTTTGCCATGTTTTGGAACACACAAGGGAGAAACTATAATTTTGGCTTCTGGAATTTAGGAATATGGCATTCCACATTCAGGTTTGTCTTACTTGTGACGTACAATTTAAACATCAGTGGAAAAAGGAGATGGGTGTCATCCTTCAGCAAGATTTGACCAGAGTGCTTTTAACTTTCCATTACCACATTTCAACCAGGAAAGTTGAAATCAAATAACATTCTTGTACTTAAGACATAATCTTTCCTGCTATAGGATGTCTGAGTCTTGATGGTGAATGTCTCCACCTAAATAACAATATGTCTGGGCCCAGTCAGTTTTACACACACCCTTCAGGCAGGGAGTAAGTGCAGCTATACAGTGCCTGAAGGCAGTGCCTGAAGTTATGAAGTGTGTTTAGTATTATGGGAAGCAATTCCTATTAGCCATTTATAGATATTAATAGAAATCCTCTGGCATTGCCCTAACTTTGGTTGATGACTTAAGTTTAGTGAACGAATAAAATGGAGCTTCATTTTTTAAAGGACCACAAAATACCATCATACTTGAAGAAATATTTTACAGGATCTACAAAGTGGAAGCCATATAGATCCTACTGAGTCTATTCCTTTAATAGCTTTAGAGAGCATTTCTTTGAAATACTCGTGTATGCTGAAGACCAGCTGAGACATCTAGATTCATAAACCAAACAACTACAGAATTCTTCAAATTTCCATTGTTAGGCAAATATTAAGTAAGAAGCCCTCAGCTTCTGAGACGGCCCAATAATCCACTTTCAACAAAAACAGAGGGCTGTATTCTTCCATTCCTTCTCAAGTAGAGAACATTGAATAATTCATCTCTGATTTCACCTGCCCAATGTGGAAGCTGAGCTGGCTCACTATAGTGCTCATAGAGGCATTCTTCCCAGGCACTTTCTCTTTGAATATTCAAGTTACCATGAAACAACACTTTTTATTATTATTCATTTCTCAAAAATTTGACACTAACTTCAGGATTAAAACTCACAATGCAATGGAGCTATCACCCAGGTGTCTGTCAGGGACAATATATCATCTTGTTTGTGATATGGTTCCTGCATTTTTTTCATGGTTTTCTGAGGTGCCTGTGGCAACCAGGTAAATACTACCCACAATACTTTTGATCTCTGCAAGAATCTATAGAACAGACACCTTTTATGCCCTAAGTCTCCTTATTTTTTTAATATTCTGGGCAGCATGATCTACAGATAGAGTTCCAGGACCAGCCAGTATTGAAAACCTGTGTTGGAAAATCGATAAAGTAAAAAAAAAAAAAAAAAAAAAAAAAAAAAAAAAATTAATTAATGAGAAAAAATCTACTACAAAATGACGGAATGAGTATTAGTAATAGTTATAGTTGTAATCACAATAATCATTCTCCTCCTCATCATCATCATTATAATAATAGTTAAGATTCTGAATTGTCCAGCCTTGTCCACAAAGTGTGTTCCAAGACAAAAAGTACTACACAGCCAAACCCTGTCCTGAAAAACCAAAATAAATGAATAAATAAATAAATAAGAATATAAAAGAAAAAGAAATGCATGTTTTTACTTTGTCTTTAAGAACACTTTAACCATTGAGGAACTACTCTTGTCACCCAAGCCTCACTAGCCAATCATGGAATCTGGGCCCAAAGGCTAACCTAAGGTTTTTCAGGAAATTTCCTGGAGCCATGCTGCAGGCTTGATTTTATAGCACAACAGGCTCCACTGGATTGGTTGCTGTGCTGTGAGTACTGCTATAAAAAATGTGAAGAGCATGGATGAGCAAGGAAGACATAGAATGGTAAGCAAGGGAATGCTATCCTAAGATTAAGAGGATGGTATTTGGAGGCAGAGAGTCTGTGAGTTGGGGCGTCCCTGAGGATTGTTGAAAACCTATTGAGTCATTCAAATTTGTGAGGTCCCATGTATTCCTAGAAGCTATGCAGATCATGGTGCAAAATATGAATACTTCTACTTTTGGGCTGAATCTGAGGATTGATTTCAATCAGGGAGCATTGTATGGAAATGTCTTTATAGTCAGCACCAACATGCTTTTCATGAATATGGAAGGCAAGTTGCAGAACATGGAGAGGTCCAGTTTGTTCAGTGCATTCAAGATCTTCTTTTTTTAAATTTTATATAACTAAGTCCATTTAAATGAAAACAAACATTTAGACAGTATTTGGGAATTTGGACGTCGTTCTTTCAAAACTACTTCCTGCTTGTAAGGGGCGCTGTCATCGGGGATTCTAAGAAGATGCAGAAATCATGGCTGAAGTCTGTAAGGCTGCTTGGTCCAGCTATTTTGTATTTAGGATCACCTGGTACTCTGTTTCAGGTGGTCTGGCTTGTTCAAACCACATTAGTCTGGAAGGAATCCACAGCTTTTCATTTTCTGTGGAAACAAAAATAAAAATCCTTTTCCCTAGTAACTTGTCCTTGAACTTAAATTTCAGAGTCTAAGCATTTTTTTTATTTAATATATTACATTTAATATATTTACATGTCAATCCCAGTTCCATCTTCCTCCCTTCTTTCCTTCTTCCCTCCCTCCCATTTACTCTCTCTGCCCTTTCACATGCACCCTAACCACCCTCCCATCTCATCCCCACAACCAATTCAATGTGTAGGGGAATGCCATCACGTTGGGGTCATGTAGATCTGACAGGTCATGTGAAGTAGGGACTAGTGCTTCTCTCCTGTCTCTAGGTTAAGGCACGTATCCCTCCATGGAGGATGTGTTCGCAAAGTCCTTTTGTACACCAGGGATACATCCTGGCTCCACTGTCTGAGATCCTTTAGACTGCTCAGTCCTTCTGCCTGAGACCCATATTCAGGGGGGCCTTAGTGAGTTCCATGCTGCCTTCCCAGCTATCAGTCTGGTGGTCCGTTAGCTCCACCCTGTTCAGGTAAGCTGTCTCTATGTGTTTCTGCAGTCTGGTGTTTCTGTCCTCTCCATCTGCATCTGGTTTGTAGTTTGACTCAGTGTTTATGTATGGGTGTTTTTGCTCCTGTTTCCAACAGGCGTTAGTTGAGGGATCCATGGATAAGTTAGTTGTTGATCTCACTATCCAGGAAGGTCATTTATGGTAGCCCATCCATGGAAGCTCAAATTTTTAGTTGGCTTCACTCTTGTAGTTCTCTAGACCTTTCTTTGTGTTTAGTTTTATCCTCAAAAAATATTGGCTCCCTCTTTTATGTTCTCTCTATCTCTCTCTCTCTGTCTCTCTCCTGTTTTCTATTCCTAACTGGGCTCAATCTTCCTGGTTACATGTGTTTTCCTTTCTTCCCTCTCATTTTCTCTTACTTCTCTCTCCCTTCTCTGCCCCCCCCCCCACTTCCCCTGTGCTCTGGGGGAATTGTCCCTTCCCGGTTCTGTGATGGACTTTATATGAATCTCTTAGAATACACCACTGGTGGTGTGAATTACAGGCCAGTGATCCTTTGATCTAGGTCTAAAATCCATATATGAGTGAGTACATACTATGGTACTCTTTTTTTGTGATTGAGTTACCTCATTCAGGATGGTTTCTTCAAGTGCTATCCACTTGTCTGCAAATTTCAAGATACCATTATTTTTTTTCTGCAGAGTAGTGTTCCATTGTGTAGATGTGCCACATCTTCATTATCCATTCTTCAATTGAGGGACATCTAGGTTGCTTCCAGGTGCTTCCTATTACAAATAGTGGTGCTATGAACGTAGTTGAACAGATGTCTTTGTTGCCTGGATGTGGATCATTTGGGTATATGTCTAAAAGGGGGATGACCGGGTCCTGTGGTAAAGTAATTCCCATTTTCCTGAGGAACCACCATACTGATCTCCAAAATGGCTGTATGAGTTTGCACTCCCACCAGCAGTGGAGGAGTGTTCCCCTTTCTTTACATCCTTTGCAACATGAGTCATCATTGGTATTTCTAATTTTAGCCATCTGGCAGGAGTAAGATGGTACCTCAACGTTGTTTTGATTTACATTTCCCATATAGCTAAGGATGTGGAGCACTTAATTAAGTGTCTTTCAGCTTTCTTGATTTCCTGTATTGAGAATTCTTTCTTCTGTTCTGTACCCATTTTTTAATAGGGTTATTTGGTGTTTTGTTGAATGGTTTCATGAGTTCTTTGTATATTTTGGAGATCACTCCTTTGTCAGATATAGGATTGGTGAAAATCTTTTCCCAGTCTGTGGGCTTCCCTTTGGTCAGGTGGACTGTGTCCTTTGCCTTACAGAAGTGTCTAAGTTTGAAGAGGTCCCATTTATTAATTGTTGCTCTCAGTGTCTGTGCCCCAGGAAGCGGTCTCCTATACCAATTTCTTCTAGAATACGTCCTACTTTCTCTTCTAAGAGGTTTTATGGGGCTGGATTGATGTTGAGGTCTTTGATCCACTTGGACTTGAATTTTCTGCATGGTGACAGACATGGGTCTATCTGCAGTCTTCTACACACCCTCATCCAATTGTGCCAGCACCATTTGTTGAAGATGCTGTCCTTGCCCCATTGTATAATTTAGCTGTTTTGTTGAAAATCAGGTGTTCATAGGTGTATGAGTTAATATAAGTATTTTATATTTGATTCCATTTGTCTACCTGTCTATTTTTATGCAATTACCAGGCTGTTTTCAGAACTATAGCTCTATAGTAGAGCTTAAAGTCAGGGATGTTGATGACTCCTGAAGTTCTGTTATTGTATAGGGTTGTTTTGGCTATCCAGGGTCTTTTGTTTTTTGATGTACAGTTGATTATTATCCTTTTAAGGTGAGTCAAGATTTGTGGTGGGATTTTAATGGGGATTGCATTGAATCTGTAGATTGCTTTTGGCAAGATTGCCATTTTTACTATATTTATCTTACCTATCGAAGAGCATAGGAGATCTTTCCATCTTCTGGTATCTTCTTTTTTCTTTACATCCACAAAGTTCTTATTATATAAGTCTTTTACTTTTTTGGTAAGCGTTACACAAAGATACTTTATGTTGCTTGGTGGCTATTTTAAAGGGTGATGTTTCTCTGATTTCTTTCTCTGTCTATTTGTTGTCTAAAAAAATTAGGGCTACTGATTTTTTTTTTTTGAGTTTATCTTGTATGCTGCTATTTTGCTGAAGGTGTTTATCAGTTGTAGGAGTTCCCTGGTAGATTTTATTGGGTTGCTTATGTAAACTAGCATATCTTCTGCAAATAGAGACAGTTTAACTTCCTCCTTTCCAATTTGGATCCCCTTGATCTCCTTTTGTTGTCTTATAGCATTAGCTAGAACTTCCAGTATGATATTGAAGAGATATGGAGAGAGAGGGCAGCCTTGTCTTGTTCAGGAGTTTAGAGGCTTAAGTTTCTCTCCATTCAGTATGATGTTGGCTGTTTGTTTGCTGTATATTGTTCTTATTATGTTTAGGTATGTTCCTGTTATCCCTGACCTCTCCAAGACCTTTATCATGAAGGGGTATTGAATTTTGTCGAAGGCTTTTTCAGCATCTAGGGAGATAATCATATGGTTTTTCTTTTTCAGTTTGTTTCTATGTTGTCGGGTCCAACCTACCCCTTCAAGGAAGACATGACTCAGGCAAGATCTTCTTCAAGCAGTTTATTCAGGATCCTTGAAGAGCTTCTTCTTCTGACCCCAGGGAAATACCCACACAGGCTTAAATCCCCATGTGATTACCAACCCCAGTGAGCCACATGGACCCTGCAGATAGGCTGCTCTTATAAAGAAACAAGCAAGCTGAACAGGCTAGCCAAATAAGGACTTGTTTACAACAGAGCGCTCACCATTGGGAAGGTGGAAGGCAGAAGCCAGCACCATCTTTAAGGCATGGAACTTTGCAGCTCTCTACAGTTCCCCAATTTTGTTTTATTAATGCAACAGGCAAGGGTAGTGTTCTGATCTCCAGTAACTTAGTGGACATTGTAATGACCCTGAATCCTGGTAGTCAGCCAAGTCAGTGGCACACCCGTCCAGTATCTTTTTCATGGAGGTGGGGCCTCAGACACCAACCCTCATGCAACCATAATTGCCCTTCTCAGAGTTGCTTGCATCCAGAGCCAACTTGGAGTACAGTGCTAAGCCATACAACCTGAGGTGGTTAAAGATTGTTCCATATTTTCTTCGAAATAAAGAATCAGACATATAAACAAAACAGAAAAAACACATAGACAGCCGGCACAAAGACACGCTGCACGTTTTTGGCGTAAAACTGAAACCAGATACTGAGTTGGAGTCACAGAGGGTCTTAAGCCCCCTGACCCCTCCAAAATCACGAATCCCTGGGACTTGTTGTGGGCCCCGAAAAATCGGGCGCCCCAGATTCCTGGACTGTCTCCCAGGGTGGCAGGTAGAGCCTGAACTCATGAGCTCCTTCTTAAGCCGCCTCCAGACATGACTAGCCGATTACGGATCACTGTGCAACAAGCAACAAGTAAAAGACATATGAACAAGACCACAAAGAACAGAAATTAAGCGCTGGCCAGTTTACCTCCCGGTGGGTGTCAGTGTCAGTCTCTAGGGGGAAGGGTCTCCAATCTGCGTGGAACCTCCAATGAAAGACCACCATGAGACCCCAAGAGTTGGGAGCCTGTCAGGGGGGAAGGCCCTTGCCCCCAAGAGACGAGACCAGACCACTCCTGCAAGTGCAGGAGGTGATTTATTGTTTACACAGGTACCTGTGGACACTTCAGTCTTTCGGGGGACTGAGCGTGCCGAGGTTAAAACTCAGGCAGTTTATATAGGTTTGGGGTGGCAAGAAGCAGGCTTACAGAAGCAGAAGCATGGATACAGGGATTTCATTGTTTCATCTAAATGTAGCAGTTGTAGTTAACCAAGGACAGTAGGTTATTCTGGTTGGGCACAAAGAATACAAAGAATTCAGTTATGACTATCTCAGCATACTGGACACTGTCCTGCTGACCTTGCTTTGGTCCAAGCTGCAGACCACAGCTATCTGGTTGCCGTTGGATGAGAGCAGCACCTGGTTCCCTCCTGTACTTTTCTCATAACTTGACCTTGGCAAATTAGCAAGAGCAATTTAAACAGGCAATAAGCATAGTGGGGGGTCTTTCAGTATATTATACACCGTGGACAGTTCAAAACCACCTGTTCCTGGCGTCTGCTCTTGACAAATGGAATTTCTGTTGAAGAGTCCTTGCATTTACATGAAATTGCTGATGGAATTGCCTAGCCTGATCTAAAGATGAGCTGTAAAAAATACATTCCACCATTGTCCATTGATCAACAATGTAATTTCCTTCACTTAAGGGCCCAGGCAGGCAAACCCGTATGAGCTCTAATATGATGAATGTGAAAGCATTTCTTTCTCAACCTAATTGATCTTTGTAACTCTTGTAAGAGTGAACAAACAACACTACTAATTTTAGTAGGGCCTGCTAATTCCAAAATTTTTACTGCATTCACCACATATGCTGAATCTGAGATCAAATTAAATGCTAATGGGCAAATTTTGAATACTTCGACTACAATTTTCAATTCCACAATTTGAGGGGAACCTGCCTGAAATTGACACAACACAGGAGGATTATTTGCAATCATATATGCCCCACAACCAGTCTTTGAACCATCAATAAAAACATTTGTTTGGCACTCCACTAAGTGGGATTGAGGAAGTTACTTTTGGAAAAATCACAGGATGTTCCTTTAAAAATGATATTAAATCATGTTTTTGATAATGATTATCTATCATTCCTTCAAACCCACATTGCAATATGGCCCAATTATCAATAGTGCCACACAAGATCTTAACCTGGTGACAGTAGTAAAGCACCACAAGTAGCGCTGGGGGCGGTCCAAAAATTGAATGCTTTGTTGAATTCCACTATGAGGCAAACTAGCGACTGCTGTGGGATAACGTTCTATTGCTTTCACTGGGGAGATTTTGGGATGAATCCAAAGAAATGATCCGTCCTGACATAACAACCCAGTAGTCTGATTTTAAGTAGGGAGAGTGCAAAATGTGATAGCTTGACCTTCCTTCCATCTAGATAGAAAAGCATTTTGTAGTCTTTCCTCAACTTTACATAAGGCTTCTCTCGCTTCAACAGTCAATTGCCTAGGAGAATCAAGAGCTGGATCCCCTACTAATATATTATATAATGGCTTTAATTCATAATTTGGCAACTTTAAATAACTCCTAATCCAATTAACATCTCCTAATAACTTCTGAAAGTCATTTAACGTTTTCAAATTATCCTTTCTCAACTCAATCTTTTGAGGAACAATTTGTCTTTCATACACTTTGGCTCCTAAATAATTAACAATCTTATCCTTTTGAACCTTTTCAGGGGCTATAAATAACCTTTTCCAATAATTTAACCAAATCTTCATAAGCCTGATCTAAAATTTGTTCATCCTTGGCCGCCAACAATATATCATCCATATAATAGATGCATTTCAAGGCATGAAATTTTCATCTTAACACTAGGAGTCATGCAGTGTCTATTCAAGGCTTCAACTTGGGCTACAGTAAAAGAAGCTGAAATCCCATATGTTCTCATAGACTCAGCCAAAGCCTTGATGACCTTGAAGTCTAAAAGCTCCTCATCTATTGCCTCGGTCATCCTGGAAAACCGAAAAGCTAGACCAAGGTCAGTTTGCACTGCTCTCCACACCTCAGGGCAAAAGGAATGCCCTGTCCTTTGGCGCCACCCTTCCTCCATCTGATAAGGGGAGCCACCAATGCTTTATTCCAGGGGGATCCTCCTCCTCCTTACATCACCATTTCTCCTTCCCTTCCCCTCTCCGTTCTCTAAGGGATTGTTTCTGAACCTTTTCTACAAGGGCAATTCCTCCTCAGAGTCTGTTTCATCCATATCAGACTGCCCTGTGCTCTTAACCTCTTCTGATCTTTCTTCTTGTAGCATTTCTATCACAGCTTGCCCCTTTTCCACTGCCTCTCTATAGCATTTCTGGTTCTCAGTGCAGCTATGCATTAACATCCAAATGGGTCTGACTCCAGGCTTTAGCATCCCTTGTTCCCAAGGGAAGTCAAGATCCCTGCCAAACTTGTCCCAGCACACTGACTTAAGGTCTCCCGAAACTGCGAAACCAAGGTGCAATGGCATCACATTCACCCAGAAACCTCTCTAATGTGCTTTTCTTTAAATTTCTTTGACAAAAGTAGCTCCTGAAGAGCCAGAAAAATTGGATGAGACTGAGATGTCCCCATTTTAAAAAATTTTACTTTCGGTTCGCTAGAACCTCTTGCTCAATGCCTGAGACTTTATTGCCACTTATCCATTCGGTCCTTATTATCCCACTCTTCCTAAGGAACCTTATTGCTGCTTATTTCTACAGGCTTTATTGTCCCACCTTACCTTGAAACTTTCCAGTACTGCCCTGACTGCAAGAAGTTCTGATCTTAGTCCTGTTAAGGGCCACCAGCTATTGCTCCCAACCTCAGCCTGCAAGGAAGACACAACTCGGGCAAGATCATCTTCAAGTAGTTAATTCAGGATACTTGAACATGCTTCTTCTTCTGACTCCAGAGAAATGCCTGCACTGGCTTAAATTCCCTTGCGCTGACAAACCCCATTGAGCCACGGGGACCCTGCAGATAGGCTGCTCTTATAGGGAAGCAAGCAAGCTCAACAACCTTGTCCCAATAAGGACTTTTTTTTTTTTTTTTTTCTTACCATAGAGAGCACTCACCATCTGGAAGGTGGAAGCCTGCGCCATCTTAAGGCAAGGCACTTCGTAGCGCTCTACACCCTCGAAATATAATAATCAAATACCTAGCATACAGAATAGAGAAAGAATATTAAGAGCAATGAAGGAAAAAGATAACATATAAAGGTAGACCTATCAAAATTACACCGCAGTTCTCCATGGAAACCATCAATGCCAGAAGGTCCTGGATAGATGTTCTACAAGTATTAAGAGACCACTGAAGCGAGCCCAGGATATATACCTAGAAAAAACTCTCAGTCACTATAGATTGAGAAAACAAGTTATTTAATGACAAAACCAGATTTTCAAAATATGTATCTACAAATCTAGCCCTACAGAAACTATTGGAAGGAAAACTCCAACCCAAGGAAATTAACTATGCCCATGAAGATTGTAGGCAACAGATAATCTCACTACACCATTAAAATCTGACCACAATTCTTCACTGACCTTGAAAGGATCATATTCAACTTTATATGGAAAAACAAAATACCCAGGATAGCCAAAACAACCCTGTGCAATAAAAAAAAAACTTCAGGAAGCATCACCATCGCTTACTTTAAGCTCTACTACAGAGCTATAGTTCTGAAACAAGCCTGGTATTGGCACAAAAATAGACATTTAGACCAATGAAATAAAATTGAAATTCCTGATATTAACCCACACACCTATGAACACCTGATTTTTGACAAAGGTGCTAAATGAATACACTGGGTCGAGGACAGCATCTTCAACAAATTGTGCTGGCACAATTGGATGATGGTGTGTAGAAGCTTGCAGATAGACCCATCCCATCACCATGCACAAAACTCAAGTACAAATGGATCACAGACCTCAACAGCAAACTAGCCACATTAAACCTCATAGAAGAGAAAGTAGGGGTTACCCTTGAACAAATTGGTATAGGAGAACACTTCCTGAACATAACTCCAGGGGCACAGACACTGACAGCAACAATTAATAAATTGGACCTCTTCAAACTTAGAAGCTTCTGTAAGGCAAAGGACACATTGGAGAAGACCAGAAGGCTGCCCACAGACTGGGAAAAGATTTTCACCAATCCTATATCCGACAAAGGGCTGATCTCCAAAATATACAAAGAACTCAAGAAACTAGTCAACAAAACACCAAATAACACTAGTAAAAATGGGGTACAGAATCAAAGAAAGAACTCTCAATAGATGAAATCAAAAAGGCTGAAACACAACTAAGAAAGTGCTCTAAATACTTAGCTATCAGGGAAATGCAAATCAAAACAACTTTGAGAAACCATCTTATTCCACACTGTGTGACTCTTTCAGAACCACCACTGCCCTGCTAAATTCTTTTATATTTGCATTTTCTTTCCTGTAGATTCAAAAAAAAAAATCCCTAAATTATGTAACATCTGTATAACTACAGAGAACAACGATTAAGTATCTTTAGCTACAATGGCGGTCACTTTCACACTTCCTGTGTGACACTTTTTTTAAAAACAAGGCCATCAGTGGTCTGGTGCCTCAACCTTGAACTACCTGTAATTCCAATACTAAGGAGCCTAAGGGAAGGAGGCAGGCAGAGTTTGAGTCCAGTCTAGGCAACATAGAAACCTCTTTCTCAAAAAAAAAAAAAAAAAAAAAAAAAAAAAAAAAAAGAAAAGAAAAAAAAGAAAAAACACACACACATATTCTGAGAGCCAAAGTTGCATACTGTTGTCTTCCAGCACTTAGAAAGTAGAGTCAGGAGAATCAGGACTGCAAGGTCCTTTATGGTACATAGAGAGCTAAAGATGAATGTGGACTGTATGAAACCTTGTATAAGGAAGGAAGACACCCAAAGACTGACACAAAAACTTCACCAAGAAAAAAAAATCAAATCAAATCCTTACCATCTTTCATATCTATTCTTAGTCAACAAAGTATTGCAAACAATATCCTCATTATTTTAAAAACATTTTAATATTGGGAGTATTTTGTGAACTGAAAAAATAAAAACCTCACAAGGACAACATTGAACAGCAACAAAAACAGACGTAGGATACATACACACTCACATACATAGGACACCTCTAAAAAGAAATATCAATCCCTAACCCTAACAGGTAGATATCAAGTATCATTCTTTCTCCACGTGCACTTTAAAGATGAGTAGTGAGGTACCTGCAACCATGATATAGCAATCCTAGCTATCCCAGAATGTGAGACAGTAAAGTAGGCTACCATATAGCCATATATTCAGGAGTTCCACACCAGCCATGGCATCACCACAGAAATGAAAACAAAATTTAAAGACTTAGGTAAGTACTTTGCTGTCAGTCAGGCAAAGAATGGAAGTGTTGGTCCTCCATTTACTCACAATTACTTTGAGACAAATGCAGAAAAGTAAGAGAAATATATTACACCATATGCATTCCACTTTCATGAATCCACTTTTTAGCTGACCCTCCAGTGCTTAAATTCAGTGATGAATACTCAGTTAATTAGAGACTAGTAAGCGGTAACATCTCTAATACGAAAAGGAACTACTGCACTTCCCCAGGTATAAATCTCAAGTCAAATTCTAAAGTGCTGCAAAATAAGTATAAACTTTAGTCCCAAAAATGACAGCAGTGGTTGCTGTGGTGGAACCAGGTGTACACACTCTAGTACCTGAGAGACAGTCAGCTGTGTCTCCTGTTGCTAATAGTAAGGGAGGTGACAGCTGAAACACATCATTGAACTCAGCAGCTTGCTCTGAGATCAATGAGGACTTGGATAAAGTGCTTCAGAGTGGTGGCTTGGAGTGTGTTCCAGAGAGTATTGTTGGAAAAGAATTGGAGACAGGTGGCACCTGCAGAGCGGTTGGCTTTTTAGGACACCAGAGATTATCTGGCTGGTACACAGAAGGGAGAAAATCAACTAGAAACCACAATACAAGGGGAAACCTCTCCTGGAGTTGGAGGGCTGGATTCCTTTGAATTTAATAAAATGGAGAGGTCAAGGTGTCCATGGAGGAACAGGAATTCTGTGCAGGGCCAGGGGAAGCCCCATTCATTTCATCCTCTCATTTCAACCCAAAGGGAGATGTGTCTTTGTGTGGGGATGAGGAAAGGGGCAGGTGTTACTGGAGGATCTTGGAGTCTACTGCTCATGTCTAATGTTTTTTGGCCAGGCATGGTATTTTGGTGACTATTTTCTTGAATTCTTTGTATATTTTGGACATCAGCCCTTTGTCAGATGTAGGGGTGTGAAGATCAATTTCCAGTCTGTGGGCTGCCGTTTGGTCTTGTCCACTGTGTCCTTTGCCTTACAGAACCAATTCAGTTTGAAGAAGTCCCACTTATTGTCGATCTCATTGTATGTACTCTTGGAGTTATGTTCAGAAAGTGGTCTCCTCTACCAGTTGTTCAATGGTAACCCCCCCTTTCTATTCTAAGAAGTTCCATCTGGTTGGAAATATGTTGAGCTCTTTGATCCAGTTGGACTTGAGTTTTGTGCATGGCTATAGACATGGGTCTATCTGCACTCTTATACACACCATCATCCAGTTGTGCTAGCAACATTTGTTGAAGATGCTTTCCTCCCTCCCTTTTATACTTTCAGTGTTTTGTCAAAAATCAGGTGTTTGTAGGTGTTAGGGTTAATATCAGGGTTTTTTATTTGATTATATTGGTATACCTGTCTATTTTTGTGCCAATACCAGGTGGTTATCAGCCCTATAGCTCTAGAGTAGAGCATGAATTTGAGGATGGCGATGCCTCCTGAAGAACCTTTATTGCACAGGATTGTTTTGGCTAAACTGGGTCTTTTGCTTTTTTCACATAATGTTGAGTATTATCCTTTGAAGGTCAGTGAAGAATATTACTGGGATTTTATGGGGGAATGCATTGAATATGCAGATTGCATATTGACAAGAACACATAAATATTAGGTTTTATAACAACAATTACTAATAAAAGAGATAATAAAAGTGCAAGAATAGGAATATGCAAAGCTATAGGAGCATATTTGAATCTTTTTACTGAAGTTATAGTTTATCTAGACAAAAAGAATGCATCAATAACAAATAGTCCTAAGCTTTAGGAAAATTATTTCTCTCAGTCTCTACATCCCTAAGTTAATTCTAGAACTTTTTGTACTTTGGTTGCCTCTTGTTGTCTCCCTTCTATGTTTTGGAACAGTCATTGTCAGATGTTGAAGTTTCCATTGAAGCTATCCTACTCAGTTTTACACTGGTATAGTAGATACATTTCATTAGATTGCAGAAATTAAAGAGTGTTAATTAGGACATATTTGTAATGAGTAATCAATGGGGAAATAAATATATTCTGTCTCTAGATTTAAAAAGCCTATACATTTGGGGAAGATATTAAACTCCATGATCAGAGGCCACAGCTTCCACTGTATAGAAAAACATGAAACCATAAATGAATATTTATCCAAGAAATTGCTTAAAAACAGGGGGCCCCTTGAGGAACACTATGGGCCAGGTCAATCCCCAGAGGATATTTAAAATAAGTAGTCAAACAAAGGTGGGGCAATGGAAGGGGTATGTATGAATGGAAAACAGAAATTACTTCCTCTAATGCCAAAGTCACTTCATAACTGCACATACTATCTGCCTTCCTGCTCCCCATAACTGCACTTACTCCCTTAGTTCAGGGTGCATGCAAACCTGTCTAGGCCAAATCTATTGTTATTTAGATAGGAGAAAATCATCATCAAGACACAGGCATCCTGTAGCAGGAAAGGTAATATCTTAAGGACAAAAGGAGTTATTGGAGCTCAATGAACTCATGAAAATTTGGAATGCATACCAATATACCAGTTGAGAAAAGTCAGACTGGCAGACTAATTTCCAGGACTGCCAAAGCACACAGAAGCCATGTAAGGATATAGATGATGAGATCTACTTTTAACTGCTTGGTGATAGTGAACATGTTTGATCCCAGGACAAAGGAGGCAGCCTGATTTTCTGAGGTTGAGGCCAGCCTCAGAGTTCCAGGGCTGCACTGATAAACCTGTTTTGACAACAAAAAACAAAACAATACAAATCAGATAAAGGAAGAATCAGATCCACCTTCTAGTGGTAGCCAGCATGTATACAGGGTATTGAAGGAGGAAGCTCTCCCTCTTTGGCTGCTAACCCTTGCTCTGGCTACCAAATATATTCGTTTACTACCATCAGAGCCCATGTCTTTGTAATTTTGGTATATAATGACCAGCTGAGACATCCATCCTGATAAACTAAAAAACTTCTGTACTCCTAAGATTCCCATTGGTAGACAACCGTTGTTGGACTAACTAGATCACAGCTTGTGAGACATTATAATAAATCCACTTTCTACATATATGGTAAGATTCATCATACATTCCGTTTCTTGTAGAGAACATTGAATAATGCACTTGGTTTTTGTTGGGAGCCGGCCTTGAGACACATCCTCTTGCAGAATTACTTACACCTTAAAACTCTAATTGAGCCTTCTCTTGGTAAAACAGAAAACTTCTTAAACAAGCAGTCTGTGTCACTAACCCCAGGAACTGAGGTGAACCAGACAGCAGGAATTGAGATAAGCAGACATTTACAGTCTGAGGTTTATGGCCTGGGACATTACCAGAGCCCCAGATTGGGCACAGTTACCCCTCCCCACTTCCTCCCTGCTTTGCTTTAAAAGCCTCTCTTTGGCCTAATAAAATTGTGACCATGACAAACCATTGCTTGGTCTCATTCCTTCTTTCTCACCCATTTATTTTCAGGTTCTAGGCCACCTCGACCCACTAATAACATGGTTCATCTGGTGGGGTAGGTTTTTGTTTTCTTTTCTTTTTTAACTTATCAGTGAAGATGTATTGGCTTACAATAGTGCTCACAAATACAAACTTCCTAGTTCAATTCCTCTCCAAATATTCAATTTTCCATGAAGACTATTCTTCTCATTATTATGCATTTGCCAAGTGTTTGCTCTCAGTTTCAGGGATAAAACTCTACATCTATGGAGCCATCATCCAGCTATCTGACAGGAGAAAGACATATTATCTTTTTTTTTTTTAAATCTGGTTCCTTCTTTTCTTTCCTGATTGTCTGAAGTTCCCAAGACAACCAGGTAAAAAAGTTACTTTAGTTCACATAAATTCAGTGTTAAACCAAATAACAAATATCAATTTTTGTATCCCTAAATCTCTGTGTAGTAAATAAATATTCTGAGCTCCCATCCAAGTTGTTCACCAAGAATAACTTAAGCCACTTAAGTAAGTATAGTTAGCTAGCCACACTGTGTCTAGGAGGAAGAAAGGAAAATTCCTGTGAACTGCAGGAAGATAGCAGGGGTCAGCTATAGAACAAGTGTTACAGAAATGCACATCTCTGCTGACATAGAAGTCTTTGTCAGTGGTAGAAGGCAATCAGGACCCATTGTAATGTGTCCTAAAGCACTCTGCATCCAGCTGTGAGGTACTCTTATCACTAAGGCTTACTAGCCAATCAGACCCAAAGGTGACCTGCCTGTCAGAAGAAGTACAGAGCCATTCTGGCCTGGATTTGAAGAGAAACTGGAGGCAGTGGTTTTGTGTACTGTGCTTTTAGGAAGGGCAAATTGGAAAACGACAGCATGGTGAGTGAGGGTTTGCTCTCTTCAGATGGGTAGTGGGAGATGGTGAGGTATGGGATTCAGTGTGGAGGGTATTTCCTGAGTTGTCATACAGTCCATAAAATTTCCAGAAGTGAGAGGCAGGCCTCTAAATAACTGTTCCGTGGGCAGTATCTGCTATGAGCACTGGGAGCAGGAAGGTGTGTGTAGAAGCATCTATTTAGTCAACTTCCACATACTTTTGGAGCACCCACTGAAAGCATGGCAACAAACTTCCAGAGGCCTTTTAGGTAAGTATCTTTTAGAAGGTCAGCACTTTGCATTTTAATTTTATGTGTACATCCATTTATTGGTAATTTTCTGCAGGTTGTAAAAGACATCTCATGTAAGGGTAGCACTTCACTATTGAGCAGTGATCTACAGGAGTAAATTTGTAACACAAAGGATTTACAAATGCTTTGGAGATAGTATTTCTCACAAAGTAGAATTTAACTGAGGTAGGACTGCCTCTAAAACATACAAAGCTAAGTGTATGCTGACCAGACCTGATAGAATTTTGAATCCCAAATACACATTTGTTCACCAAGATTTTCCAGACTTTTGACTCCAAACCATTACAAAGAAGCCACTCCTGTTTTATAACAGCATGTAGTCCCTTACTGATATCAAAAAAAAAAAAAAAAAACAAAAACAAAAAAAAAAACCAAAAAACAAAAAACAAAAACAAAAAGAAAACACACACACCAAAAAAAAAAAAAAAAAAAAAAAAGGCTCATAACCGGCTGCTCACAGATATACTAATGTCCACAAGCAACCTTTAGGCCCAGTATGCCATATAGTTGCAGTTGTCTTCTCCAGAAAAGCATAGTTCTACCAGATTGTCAATAGGACACCAGATTTTAAAAAGTAAACCAACAATGTATGAGAGGCCAGATAAAGCACAGCTTTCATTTAGACTCTCAGGCAGGCATGACGAACATTCTTGGGAGAGATAGTAACAGCCTTGTCTAGGCCTTGGGAGCTTTCCCTAAGGCCCTGGTGTATTAACCATAAAACAGAGTATCTTGTCCAAAATCAGGTATTTGCGGGGAGAGCTGGTAATTGTTTGGAACAAAGCCTTTGTGGGCAGGTTATTTCAGGTCTGTAGTTCTAAACTACATAGAAATATGTTTCTCAGTCCCAAGGCCACTGTGGGCTTAGTCAGTAAAAATCATGAGATACCCTGTGTTTCCCTTGTGTTTTAGCGGTCCCGCATTGTTTTAGCGGTCTTCTCCTGAGTTTGTCCCATTGAATGAGTTTCTACTGACTTCAAGGAATTCTCCTGTTTCCTTCCCTTTCCTTCCTGGAAGTAGTGTACAACAGTCTATTCTCCTTAAGAAGCTTACTCGGCATGGGAAACTTCTCCCCATCCCAGCTTTTTTTTTTTTTTTTTTTTTTTTTTAATATTTTCTACCTTCTACATTTACCAATACCTTCACCTCAGGATCCTACATGTGAAGCAGGTCCATCAGTTTCAGGTATCTGATGTCCTTAAGAAATAGTATTTTGAACACTGTATAATCCTCTCATCTTGCTTAGTAGCTAGACATTGAAATTTTTCAATGTCTAAAATGGAGCTTGAACTTAAAAAGCCATTTAAGAAGGATAGAATATATGAAATGCAAAAATATTTCTAGGCTGGCTCCTGTTCTTGTATTTTCTAAGATGGATACATGTTATGTTAGATGTATTTGTTTTTATAGATCTCCATTGTGGGTGAAGTGATTTTTCCCTTGGAAGGCATATTAAGGCTAGAACAGATGTATTTTCATCCTGTTAGAAGAATATTTATGAGGCAAGCTCTTATGTTGATGCAGGTGGCATTAGTTGCAGTCTGTTGCTCTCCAAACAATGGCCTTGCTGTGTTCTGTACTATTCCTTCAAAATTCTTAAATTACTGTAACACCTCAGAGATGTAAAATTTCCATTATTGACAGGTAGTGAACTATCCAGTGCAGTCACAGGAAAAGTATTCACATGTGGAGGATTGCCTCTGCTTTCAGATCAGAATAAGCAAAATTATTTACACTGAAGGAGGATTCAGGGAAAGCAACCAGGTGCTGGATACACCACTATGAAAAAAAAGGAGCTGACTGTGGTAGGGGGAGTGATTTTGTAATTTCCCATCATGCTAGAGAGTACACTACTTTGGGGGAAATCTTGGAGTAAATATGAACACAGGAGACCGGCCTATCCACACGGGACCAATTGTAATTCTCAACTGCTTCGCTTCTGACCCCCATCTACAGTCCTCTGCTGGAGTCTAAGGCCCCTCCCAGAGACCTGCCTATCTCTGCGGGACCACGCTGAGTTTCTGCAGGCATCTTCTACTGGATCCTCAACCCTGACCCCATCCCTGAGTCCCTGTCTGCTGAGAGACATCCTATAGAGCTTGGACCACCGAGAGCTACAGATATTGAAACTCTGACCCACATAAGCCCACCGGGGAAGCACCATAGAGAGATGGAGAAAAAACACAAACACCTATTGGAAGAAGATGGCAATACAAGAAAATATCTAACAAGAGAGGGCAAGCATGAAAACACCAGAATCTAAGGAATCTACCCCAACTAGAATGGATCACATCAACAAAGCAAAGGAAGCAGAAGGGGATGACTTAAAAACTACTGTCAAAAAATGCTGGAAGATGTGAGAAAATCACTTAAAGAAATGGAAGAAAAAATAAACAAAAAAAGTGGAAGAAATGAAAAAATTCCTTAAGGAAAGAAAAGAAAGTACAGAAACCAAGAAAAAACAATCAAGCAGGTGACAGAAATGGTTCAAGCCTATAAAACTCAAATAGAGAAAATAAAGGCAACACAAACCCAAGGAATGCTGGAAATAGAAAAACTGGGCAAACGATTGGGAACTACAGATGCAAGCATAACCAACAGAATTCAAGAGATGGAAGAGAGAATCCCAGTTGCAGAAGATAAACTAGGAGAAAGATTCATCAACCCAAGAAAATCATAAACCCAACAAATCCTTAACAAAAAATATCCAGGAAATGTGGGACAAAGTGAAATGGCCAAAACTAAGAATAACAGGCATAGAGGAAGTTGAGGAAGACCAGCTCAAAGGTGCCGAAAACATATTCAACAGAATCATCGAGGAAAATATTCCCAATCTCAAGAAGGATATGCCCATGAAAGTACACGAAGCATACAGAACAACAATAGGCTGGACCAAAGAAAAAAGACCCCTCGACATATAATAATCAAAACACATAGCATTCAGAAAAAAGAAAGAATATGAAGAGCAGGGAACGAAAAAGGACAAGTAACATATAAAGGCAGAACTATCAAAAATTACACCTGATTTCTCTGTGGAAACCCTCAATGCCAGAAAGTACTGGATAGATGTACAGGGCCAGAAGCATCAGTGCAGAATTCTACCAGATATACAAGGAAGAAATAATACCACAACTCCTCAAATTTTTCCACAAAATAGAAACAGAAGTTTCACAGCAAAACTCTTTTATAAGGCCATAATAACCTTGGTACCCAAACCTCACAAAGACATAACAAAGAAAGAAAACTACAGACCAATACCCTGATGAACATCGATGCAAAAATACTCAATAAAATAATGACAAACCGAATTCAAGAATACAACGATCTAACTTTCTGATTACTTCACTATTCAAATCTGTCTTTTTCTACTCCAGGAAGAGTAGAGTCTGAATCCACCTTGTTGGTGTTAAAATGTCTCTTTGATTTCATTATTTATTTATTTATTTATTTAAATAAATGTTGATATCATTTCATTATCTCTCTAGGGGTGAATCATGTGAAATTATCTCTTTATTCCTTCATTTTATTGTTCAAATCTATGATTAAGAACTGAATGATTCTTCAGTATTGAACAATATTTGAGGCTTCACGTATAAAACACCATCCACTTGTTTAATCTTTATTCATTTAATTATGAAAATCAGTGGATTCAGTGGTCACTGGAATTTTGAGCCTCCTTATGGGAGTCCATCGTGCCAGGCCATCACATCATCTAATACTACACTTACTTATTTAACTGTTAAACTAGGAAATTAAATAATAATTCATCATTTAATTAACGTATTTAAAATACAGGTAATGTGATGGACCATAAGTCCCTTTAGGAGTCAGATTCTGGGAGTTGATGATGTAACATCATCTCATTACTTCATCATTTAGCTATGTAAATAGATCATTACATCAGCGATAGTTTTAGGACTTTGGTGACACCTCGTCACTGTTAATATAAAACACCAACTAATTATCAATTTAAATTTTTAAATAAATCATTATTCCAGGAAGGAATGGAGGATTTTGGGTTTACATAACTATACATATATTTACATTATCTTGGGTATTAACATGAAAGGTCCATTCAAATACGTTAATCATGTAATTAGATGATCTGTGGAACCAAATTCCAGGTCTCATGGGTGGTATAATCATTGTTTTCTATTATTATATAATCAAATAATGAGTTCATGTAACATCATCCACTTCCCCTAAGGAGGCTCCAAACCAGACCCGTGAACGATGCTATCGTGATTAAAGATTTTAACTACATAATTGTTAGTTAGTTTAACTACATAATTGATTAGTTGGTCTGAAATAATTGCCTGCCACATCATGGAACCACAATCCACTGATCATGGATTATCTAATTTCCTATTTTAATAATCAAATAACAATATAATCAGAGGATGAAATGTCATACTCGACATAATTGTCTCTCAGTTGACTCCCACATGATTGTGTGAAACTCCCAGGTTAATCACGTATTTAATCGCAGAGTTGAGTAGTAAAATGTTTAAATGCTGAACTGTCATTGTGTATGCAGGGTTTTTAGAAGATATCACATATTCATTTAATTATGAAAATCTGTCATTATGGACACACCACCAACAATAAATAACTCTAAGTAACCATGTTAGAAAGCGGGGTACAGTACTTAGTAGAGAACTATGAATTGAGGAATCCAAAATGACTGAAAGAAACATAAGACAGTGCTGAAAATACTTAGTCATCAGCCAAATGCAAATCTAAATTACTCCGAGAAACCATGGGATCAAGCTCATGTAAAGGAAAGAGAATGAAGAGGAGTTTATTTTATTTTCAATAAAGAGAAAAGGATTATGGTAGAGGCGGTTCCTTGTATTGTTTCCATTGTAGAAATTAGAAAATTGAAGCATAGAAAACAGGTTTAAAATCCTCATCAATGGACTTGAATGACATAATGATGCTTTTGTTTTCATGCTTTTGTCACTCTAGGCATGTTGTAGCTTGAGAGACTGGTAAATATTTAGAACTCATAAGAAAGAGCCCTGCTTTTTTTGTGTGTGTGAAAAAATCAGTGAGGCTGTAAGGTTAGTTCATTGGTGGGTATGGTATTTTTAGCATGTGTGAGGGGCACTAGAATGTGACAGAATGTTGGATCATAAATGTTGCCTGGCAACCCTGCTTGCATTCTGTATCATGGTATCATGGGCCAAGGACCAGAGAGCAGCTTCAAGAAAGAGCTATCATGGGGCATTACAGTCTCCCAAGATAACTGTCTCCTAAAACTTTTCATGACAGCATTTGATTCGCTAACCAAGTCATAGCCAAATCCATGGAAGTTTGCCTACAGCCTTTACTGGTTACCAAATTCAAAATTACCTAATTATCGGAGAACATAGTCTGTGGAGAAACAATTCCAAGGCTTATGTTTATGGATGGTCTCTCTCCTGAGAAGCAAAACTATGGAACAAAAGATAACAAGACTCACAATTATTCATCAAAAGGTGAGTTTTCCATTGTTGACTTCATTCAGGAAGGTGAAAATCCATTTCTCAGTGTGGACTTAGCGAATATTGGATTGCAGTCTATTGTGGTAAATAAGGATCAGGATAAACAAATAAGCTGAATAGATGTTTATTCAGGGAGAAATAACTTACAACCTAGACAGATGAACACCAGGAAATTCAACCCGATCCTCTCCTGTCCAAGTCACGCCAGAAAGAGAGCGCCTTCCTGGCCCCCTCCGACCTCCTTCCTCAGGTCACCTCCGCCCCTAGCTCCACCCCCCAATGGGCGTGGTCAGTGCTACAGAAGGACTACCTCACTACAATTCCCCTTTTAGTCTAAAGAAAAGATTTAGGCTTAATACAAAACTATATACAAAACAGTGAATAACAAGTGTGCTCTAAGAAAAGGAAAATCGAGAACAAAATGACCTACATATCTAGTCCTAGGGTGAGGGCATAATGGAGTTTACAATAGAGTTGTCCTAAGCTGGAAAACGTAAGTCTAGTACCTAATATATCTAACTAGGAAGAGAGAATAATAGTTGTGATAGTTTAATCTTCAACCTCATCAAGACCTGAGAAGGAAAATAACAATACTAGAGTAGACAGGAAATGCGGATGGACAACTTCCAAAACGGTGCAGCAAGGACAGAAACAGCAAGCCACCTGAACAGTCACCCTAGGTCTCACAGCGACGTTGGTACACCCAGATTTGGCTAAGGCCAAGAGAACTTGACAGACCACAACAACAGCAGGGAAATAGAATGGCTGTCTTACCCTGACTTGGCAAGGTCAAGCAGTCTTCTATATTTGTCTCCTGCAAGCACATAGGACTGCATGTCCAAATCAGTGGTCAAGGTGGGGGCAATTCTATGCCCAACAGGCCATTAGCTGAGGCGAGATTGAACTCCAGCAGGAGCAACAACAGTGTCCAACATATTTTTGGGAAAATGCACGGTGCTGTCAGGAGCAACAGTGTCTCATGTCAATGGAGTACTAATATTAAAACATTTAAATGCCATGTTCTGCATGTCTATGAAGGATTGAAGATTAAGCATCTATATCTGACTAATCTCATAGGTACAGGAAATGTGAGTGAAGATAATCTGTAATACTCGGGAACTTAGCTAAAAAGACTGATTAAAACTTTCCTGAGTAAAGCAGGAACAAATACTTAAACAATATAACTATTTACATATACCTACATGTAAATCCCTAAAATAGAGGTAGAGTATAAGTGTCAAGACAAGAGGTAGAACTATAAAGGGCAGCAAGATAAATATCCCAAATTGTATCAATATACAAAATGTCTTGAACACAAGAAAAGTATACATACATAGAATATGGTAAAAAAATAATGTGCATAAATATTATAAGTGGAAACATTTAACACAATATAACAAAATATAAACTTAATTTTACATAGCTTACCACATAGGAATACATAACAATGTAAGCTGTAAAATACTATCTCATTCATACTCAAATTCTCAAGGAAATAGGCTAATCTACTTATATCCCATCTAAACCATACCTTTACCCACCATTCCCTATTCCTGTCTAAGAGATAAACCCGAGTGTAAGCATCACCCAATCCCAAATAACTAAAACCAACCCAAAGACAATGACTATTATCCCAAATTCCCAACCAAGGGAGGGGGGGCGTAGCCATTTTAAAATTACTTCTTGATGAAAAGGGGCCATGATTTCCCCAATGGGTCCTTTTGGGAAAAAAATTTTTAGCAACCAAATTTCTCAACAGAACTGGCTGTGACATATGTAGTTAGTCACTGTGTGGCAGAAAATTCTTGACTGTAGTTCTATTTGAAACTGGCCAGGGTGTAATAAAAAGGTGCACCATTACAGCTAGCTAGTCATGAGTTGTCTCGAGCAAAACAGTCTCAAACCGGTTTTAGGGTGATGTTTGTAGTTCCGATGCATCAGGTTGGAGTCAAGTGGAAATGATGATGTGGGGCCCACCATCGGGAAACTCCTTGGGGGGCCTCTCGAAGGCCCCCACGTCACAGGTGGTTCGAACATTCCCAGTCACAGTGGAAGACAATCTCCCACAGAACAATTAGAAAATTCTGTGCCTATTATAAAAACTCATACTGCTCTGGATGACAAACTAGTGACGGAAGTTGAATCAAACATGACAGAAGGAAATGAAAAACGTATATTTTGGCAAACTGCTATAAATAGTCATAGGCCTAGATTGATAGTTAAGATGAATAATAGACTGTTTGAGGGTCTGGTGGACACAGGAGCTGACATAACTATCATATCTAATAAATCTTGGCCTCAAAGATGGCCCCTGCATGAGGTAAATGTTCAATTCTTAGGGATTGGAACCCTGGCTCAGGTAAAACAAAGCACGAGATGGATTGACTGTATAGGACCAGAAGGACAGAGAGGGAGGTTGAGACCATATGTGGCTGATGTACTGATAAATTTATGGGGTCATGATCTATTACAGCAATGGAATACACAGATTAACATTCCTCCTGTATTAGATAGGAACCATAGACGACCTCATGATTATGAGAAAATACTGTTAAGTACTATACAAGACAGAGACCAAATATCCAGGCAGTACAAAAACAAAATACAAATGCTGAACAAACAGAGGAACCAAAAGCCCTACCTTTAAAATGGCTAACAGAGGAACCTGTCTGGGTAGGACAATGGCCTATGACCTCTGAGAAGTTAGAAGCTTTAGAAAGCCTGGTTCAGGAACAGCTAAATGCTGGACATATTGAGGAATCAACCAGCCCTTGGAATTCTCCTGTATTTGTGATCAAAAAGAAATCTGGTAAATGGAGAATGCTTACAGACCTGAGAGCCATCAATAAAGTTATCCAGCCAATGGGCTCTCTACAGCCTGGAATGCCCTTGCCTTCTTTGATACCCAAAGAATGGCCTATTATAGTTATTGATTTAAAGGTTTGCTTCTTCACTATACCTTTACAAGAACAAGACAAAGAGAAATTTGCCTTCACGGTACCTAATTATAACAATTCTCAACCGGTGAAGAGATATCAATGGAAGGTTTTGCCACAGGGAATGCTAAATAGCCCCACCCTGTGCCAATATTTCGTACAAAAACCGTTAGAAATAATTCGTAAACAGTTTCCACAATCCATAATCTATCATTTCATGGATGATATATTGTTAGCTGACTCTAAAGGAAAAATATTAGAAAAAATGTTTGAGAAAGTAAAGGAAGTTTTTACCTCGCTGGGGATTACAAATTGCACCTGAAAAAATACAAAAAGGAGAGTCTATCAACTACTTAGGATATAAAATAGGTCTACAGAAAATTAGACCACAAAAAGTACAGATCAGAAGAGATCGCTACCAGACTCTTAATGATCTTCAAAAATTACTAGGAGAGATTTCTCAACTGCAAACCATAATTGGAGTAGAAGGGCATGATTTAAAAAACTTGAAAATGGCGCCCACGTGACTAATAAGAACTTCCACTTAAAATTTAACAAAAGCTTAAAAAAGGGTTTTAGAAACAAAAGAACAGAGACAAGCAAGGTTTCTTGGTAGCAGCATTTTTCTCAGTTAAACTCTGCTTTGCTAGAGACAAGCAGATATTCGCGCGGCTCCTTTAAGAAAAGATTCCTGACTCAGCATAAGCGGCAAAAAACCGCACAGCTTTTAAATAACTCTGCTAACAATTTATTAGTGTGTATGAGAGATGGCAATGGCAGTGACCACATCTCCAAGCCGGCAGCATGCTTTCTGGGTGGCAGCGCAGACCAAGGCTTTGAGCACAGCTTTCCATGCTGGCGGTAAAGTACCCACCACCATCTTTGGTAAACCACGGCTGACACAGCTATGACTTTCATTTTAACAATGTTGTTGTTTAACAGATAAAGTCTCATGGCCAGAAAAAGATAAAGATTTACAGTAGAGACAGATTCACATTAAGAAAAGGTGCTAAAAGTTTACAGTGTGTTTTAAAAAATACATAGGCTTGGGAGAGAGAAAAATAAAATGGTTTTAAAGAGACAAAGAGGAACTGGGTGTTGTAGCACACGCCTTTAATCCCAGCACTATGGAGACAGAGGCAAGCAAATCTCTGTGATTTGCAAAGTAAACCTGGTATGCAGAGTAAATTCCAGGACAGATAAGAGTTACACAGTGAAACCCTATGTCAAAAAATAAAAAATATAAAAGTAAAATAAACAGAGTAATAAAGGCACGTAAAGATGAAAAGCTCAGAGAGAATCTGGTTACTGTATGCTATTGTGTTGTCTCTACATTGTTTGACTGCTGAGAAAATAACAACTGATAAAGGAAATGCTGCTGCATTAATTCAATTTATATATTTTAAAAAATGCTTTGACTCCAGCATTTAAGTTCAAGGACAAGTTACTGGGGAAAAGGATTTCTATTTTTTTTTCCACAGAAAATGAAAAGCTGTGGATTCCTTGCAGACTAATGTAGTTTGAACAAGCCAGGCCTCCTGAAACAGAGTTCCTGATGATCCAACATTCAAAACTGCTTGAACAAGGCAGCCATGCAGACTACTGCCATCTTCTCAGGATCCCCCCATGACAGCGCCCCCCTGTCAGCAGGAAGTAGTTTGGAAAGAACGACGCCCAAATTCCCAAACATTGTTTATAAATGTTTGTTTTCATGTAAATGGACTTGGTTATAAATGGGTAATGATCACAGCCAATTATTTTTAAAGGTAAAAAGGGAATTATGGTATTGATATGATTACTTTGTTTTGGAATGGATTTTCATTTATTGATACAATTTAATGTCAATTTTGTGAGATGTGTATTTCTCCTCTTGTTTAGGTATTGTGTTTATATAGAAATATAATGTAGTACAGATTATAGATAATTACCTATGATAGTCAAAGCTTAGAGTTAAGTTAGTTAGGTTTTCAAGATACACAGAGATGTATTTGAGATAGATAGGAATTCTTCAAACCTTTCAAAGACCTACAGAATATGGCATTTAAAGTGGTTTAGGGTTTTGTGACAGAGAGACATAATTGCTCTTGTCAATACCACCTGCACCAGAAAGGAAGATGGACATCGAAGAAATGCATTATGAAGTTTGCTTCCAATATGGCAAGACTAGCCATTTGGACAAGATACTGCTCTTGTCTGGAGTGTTTGACTTTGTGATGTATGAACTGGACATGCAGGACCCACAGGAAAGTGACTCCTGATTCAAGATGGACATTGCTACAGAGATCCTGCTTCGTGGAAGAGTCTTCGAGACAGTATGCAGGACACGGAGAAAAAGTGACTGACAAACTGCTAATAAAGAAGACAGTTTAAAAGTTTTCTGCTTTACTGGAGAGTCTGTCAGACATACTATGGCCTATGGGCTGAAGATGGAAGATTACAAAAGAACTTCGGGTGACTGAAAAGGCAAGATGTCTCTGTCATTTCTAGAGCTTATATATTATCCTTCTGTGGTCTTTGAAGGAGTTAAAGACAGATAGTTATAGTTATAGTTTTCCTTAGTATTAAAGATAAGTTACTTTAGACACACCAATATAGGATAGATGATGAAATAATTTCTTCAAATCTTGCTAAATGTTAATGGACTAAATAGTGTTAACTGTGATTATTTGATAACTGTTATGTGATATATTTTGCTATGTTAAGGTTAAAACCCTTCATGTTATTTTAGACAGAAAAAAGGAGATGATGGGAGATGTCATTCTGTATATGTTTCTCATACTGGTTAATAATAAAGCACTGTTGGCCAATAGGAAAGGAAGATAGGAGGGACTAGGAGACAAGGAGGAAATAGGAAGTAGTAAGGAGGGTCAAGATGGAGAGTCTGGAGAGAGCTGGACGCCAGCCGCCTCCCGGTAAGAGAAGGCCATGTGAAGATACATAGAAATGGGTTAATAATTAAAGGCAGAGCTAGCTGATAAGTAACAAATAACCGGGCCAACAGTATTGTATCAAATACAGAGTCTCTGTGTGTTATTTGGGGCTGGTGGCGTGGTAGCAGGACAAGACCGGGCAGCAGGCTTAAAAACCGTACTCGTTACAGCAGTCCATCTATTTTGAGGCAGCCGTCCAACATTAAATATGTGATATCTTCTAAAAACCCTGCATACACAATGACATTTAAGCATTTAAAAATTTACTACTCAACTCTTGATTAAATAAGGGATGAACCTGGACGTTTCCACAAAATCATGTGGAGTCAAGTGAGAGTCACTTGTATTGAGGATGGCAGACCATTATATCCTCTGATTATGTTGTTATTTGATTATGAAAATAGACATTAGGTAATCCATGATCGGTGGATTGTGGTTCCACGATGTGAGAGGCAATTATTACAGACCACCTAAATATCTTTAAATTAATCATGACAGACCTCGTTCATGGGTCTGGTTTGTAGCCTCCTTAGTGAAGTGGATCATGATACATGAACTCATTATTTGATTATTTAATAATATAAAACAATGATTGTATCACCCATGAGACCTGGAATCTGGTGCCACAGATCATCTAATTACATGATTAACATATTTAAATGGACAATTGGTGTTATTAACCAAGATAATATAAATATGTGTATGGTTATGTAAACCAAAAATTCTTCATACCATGAAGAGTCATGTAAAGCTCCCTCTCTTGTGGCGTTAATGTGCAATATCATCACAATTTATGATTCATTGTTTCAATTGATGATGATGACATCCTTCATGAATGGAGTCTGGCCATGCTTCCCTTACAGTTAAATACTACATCACCTCTTTCTTGTGACAGTTAGCTATTACCGACTTATTTATTTAATTATTTAAATTATTTAAACGACAGAAAATGCCATCACCGATTATGATCAGGGTTAAAATATCTGTCAAGGAGAAGGTTAGGAAAGTTGAAGACCTGGGCAGAGCATTTTCTGAATGATCTATGCATCTCCCAGAGTACTAGTGATGCTGGATGATTGAGTCCAGAAGGTTACATGGTGCCCTCCGAGAAGTACAAGGACTTCACCACTCTTCCTCCACATCTTTACATCGGTTGTGATCTAAGAAGAGAAGAACTAGTAGCACAAGGAGGTCGGCATCATCACCGAGACCTGGCAAGAGGATGACGACCCAGAACACGGAAGAACATCTCTCTCTCAGCTATGATGGTGATGCCCCAGCTACAGCCAACTTTTCAGCTGATACCAACCTTTTGGCTACTACTGCTAAGCCTGGAATGGGCCGATTATCTCAGGTCCTGCAGCACCACAACAGAGATTCAGGCGCTGGTGATGATGTCAGGCCAAGAGAATTCATCAGGCTAGACAGTATGATTATCTGAGAATGAATCTTTAGAATTTTAAAAATCCGTGATGACAGCATAGTTTTTCTTATCTGGCAAGTCTGTCCATGAATTGATGATACAGAAAAGGCCAATGACTTACATTTGTAAGTATGTAATTATTAAATTGTTTCATTATATAATCTGTGAACTCTGAAGTTTGGTGCCACCTTGTGTGACTCAAGTGTGACAGACGATTTAACTATCTGATTATTTCAATACTCAAATCTGTCTTTTTCTACTCCAGGAAAAGTGGAGTCTGGATCCACCTTGTTGGTGTTAAAGTGTCTCTTGTGATTTCATTTTTTATTTATTTATTTAAATCAACATTGGTATCATTTTGTTATCTCTCTAGGGGTGAATCATGAGAAATTATCTCTTTATTCCTTCATTTTATTGTTCAAATCTATGATTAAGAATTTAAAGACTCTTCAGTATTGAGCAATCTTTTTAGTCTCCACGTATAAAACACCATCCAATTGTTTAATCTTTATTCATTTAATTATGAAAATCTGTCATTATGTATTCAGTGTTCACTGAAGTTTTGAGCCTTCTTATGGGAGTCCATCGTGCCAGGCCATCCCATCATCTAATACTATACTTATTTCCTTAACTGTTAAACTAGGAAATTAAATAATAATTCATCATTCAATTAACGTATTTAAAAATACAGTTAATGTTATGGACCATAAGTCCCTTTTGGAGTAAGATTTTGGAAGTTGATGACGTAACATCATGTCATGACTTCATCATTTAGCTATGTAAATAAATCTTTACATCAGAGATAAGTTTAGGACTTTGGTGCCACCTCGTCAGTGTTAATATAAAATGCCAATTAATTGATTATCAATTTAATTTTTAAATAAGTCATTATTCCAGGAAGAGATCAGTCTGACTACTCCATGTGGAATTTAAGTATGCACCACCCTGTCATTATTTAATCATTTCTCATTATATGTTAATTATTTAAATCGATGAGGATGTTGTTCTTTTTGCCTGGAGTCTGGCCATTCCTCCCTGGGAGTTGATCATGTGGTGTTATTTAATTGTCTAAGTAATACTTCCTTGAAAATTACTGAGTTTGGTTCCACCTTATGAAAGTTAAGTATGCAGGACCACCTTATGAAAGTTAAGTAAGCAGTACACAGAGAATGAGAGACACTGTGTTCCCCAAAGATTACTGATCACATAATCGTAGATTTTTGACAGTCGAATGATTACACAATTTAAAAAAAAACTGTATTTTATCACATCATCAGTTTCTGAGAGCTTGCAACAGGACTGACCCAAGAAGGACACAGTCACCACCGATTTTAAAAATGGAATAACTGAATAATCTCTTGATCAGGGAATCTCATCTAATGAACTCTGTTGGGCTGAGAATATGACACACCACAAACAATAATTATCTCTAAGTAACCATAATAGAAAGTTGGGTACAGGACTTAATAGAGAAGAGGTGTTTATTTCATTTTGAATAAAGAGAGGATTATGGTAGAGGTGATTCCTTGTATTGTTTCCATTCTAGAAATTAGGAAATTGAAGCATAGAAAACAGGTTTAAAATCCTCATCAATGTACTTCAATGGCATAATGATACCTTCATTTTCATGCTTATGTCACTGTAGGCATGCTGTAGCTTGAAAGACTCATAAATATGTAGAACTCAAAAGAAAAAGCCCTGCTTTTTTTTTTTTGTGAGAAACTCAGTGAGTCTGTAAGGTTCATTCATCAGTGGGTATGCTACTTTTAGCATCTGGGAGGGGCACTAGAATGTGAGAGGATGTTGGAACATAAGTGTTGCCTGGCAACCCTGCTTGCATTCTGTATCCTGGTATCATGGGCCAAGGACCAGAGAGCAGCTCGAGAAAGTGTTATCATGGGACATTACAGTCTCCCAAGATAACTGTCTCCTAAAACTTTTCATGACAGCATTTTATTCACTAACCATGTCGTAGCCAAATTTCTGGAAGTTGGCCTACAGCTTTTACTGGTTACCAAATTCAAGATTACCTAATTATCAGAGAACATAGTCTGTGGAGAGACAGTTCAAAGGCTTCTGTTTATGGATGCTCTCTCTTCTAAGACGTAAGACTATGGAACAAATGATAATAAGACTCACAATTATTCATCAAAAGGTGAGTTTTCCATTGTTAACTTCCTTCAGGAAGGTGATAATCCATTTGTTAGAGTAGACTTATAACATGGTTAAATTAGGATCAGGATAAAGAAATAGGCTGAATAGATGTTTATTCAGGGAGAAATAACTTACAACCTAGACAGATGAACACCAGGAAATTCAACTGAATCCTCTCCTGTCCGAGTCACGCCAGCAAGAGAGCCTTTCCTCACTCTCCTTCTGACCTCCTTCCACAGGTCACTCCGCCCATGGCTCCACCCACAATGGGCATGGTCAGTGCCACAGAACTATCTCACTACAATTCCCATTTTAATCTAAAGAAAAGATTTAGGCTTAATACAAAACTCTATACAAAACAGTGAATAACAAGTATGATCTAAGAAAAGGAAAATAGAGAACAAAATGACCTACATATCTAGTCCTAGGGTGAGGGCATAGTGGAGTTTACAATAGAGCTGTCCTAAGCTGGAAAATGTAAGTCTAGTACCTAATATATCTAACTAGGAAGAGAGAATAATAGTTGTGATAGTTTAATCTTCAACCTCATCAAGACCTGAGAAGGAAATTAACAATAATAGAGTAGACAGGAAATGTGGATAGACAACTTCCAAATGGTGCAGCAAGGACAGAAACAGCAAGCCACCTGAACAGTCACCCAAGGTCTCAAAGCAACTTTGGTACACCAAGATTTGGCTAAGGCCAAGAGATCTTGACAGACTACAACAATAGCAGGGAGGTAGAATGGCTGTCTTACCCTGACTTGGCAATTTCAAGCAGCCTTCTATATTTGTCTCCTGCAAGCACATAGGACTGCATGTCCAAATCAGTGGTCAAGGTGGGGGCAATTCTTTGCCAAACAGGCCATTAGCTGAGGTGAGATTGAACTCAGCAGGAGCAATAACAGTGTCCAACATATTTTTGGGAAAGTGCACGGTGCTATCAGGAACAACAATGACTCATGTCAATGGAGTACTAATATTAAAACATTTAAATGCCATGTTCTGCATGTCTATGAAGTGATTGAAGATTAAGCTTCCTATATCTGACTAATCTCATAGGTACAGGGAAATATGATGGAGATAATCTGTAATACTCAGGAACTACCTAAAAAGACTGATTAAAACTTCACTGAGTAAAGCAGGAACAAATACTTATCAATATAACTATTTACATATACATACATGTAAATCGTTAAAATAGAGGTAGAGTATAAGTGTCAAGACAAGAGGTAGAACTATAAAGAGCAGCAAGATAAATATCCCAAATTGCATCAATATACAAAATGTCTTGAATACAAGAAAAGTATACATACATAGAATATGGTAAAAAATAATGTGCATGAAACATTGTAAGTGGAAAGATTTAACCCAATATAACAAAATATAAACTTAATTATTGTGCCAAACCTCAGGGATCACAGATTATATAATGAAAGAATTTAATAATTACATCTTTAAATATGTAAGCCGTTGACCTTTTTTGTATCATCAATACTTGGGCAGACTTGCCAGGTATGAAACTGTATGCTGTCACCACGCATTTTTAAAATGCCATCAGTTATTCGTCAGATAATCATACTGTCTTGCCTGATGAATTCTCTTGGCCTGACATCATCACAAGCGCCTGAATCTCTGTTGTGGTGCGGCAGGACGTGAGATAATGGGCCCAATCCTGGCATAGCAGTAGTATTCACAATGTTGATAACAGCTGAGAAGTTGGCTGCAGCAGGTGTATCACCAGCATAGCTGAGAGAGAGATGTTCTTCTGTGTTCTGATTCGTCATCCTTTTGCCAGGTCTCGGTGATGGTGCCGACCTCCTAGTGCCACTCCTTCTTCTCAAGGTAGATCACAACCGATGTGAAGATGTGGAGGAAGAGCAGGTAGTCAACACCAGACCACGATGCCGGCCTTGGTGAAGTCCTTGTACTTCTCGGAGGGCACCTTGCAACCTTCTGGACTCAATCATCCAGCATCCCTCGTACTCTGGGAGATGCATAGATCATTCAGAAAATGGTCTGGCCATGTCTACAACTTTCCTAACCTAGTCCCTGACAGATATTTGCACCCTAACCGTATTTGGTGATGGCACTGTCTGTCGTTTACATAATTGAAAGAATTAAATAAGTCAGTAATAGATAAATGTCACAATAAATAGGGGATGTAGCATTTTACTGGCAGGGCAGCATAGCCAGACTCCAGTCATGAAGGATGTCATCATCATCAATTGAGTCAATGAATCATAAAATGTGATGATATTGCACATTAACTCCACAAGAGGGAGCTTTACAGGTCTCTTCATGGAATGGAGGATTGTTGTTCACATAGCTATAGAAATATTTACATTATCTTGGGGATTAACACAGTTGTCAACTTAAATACATTAATTATGTAATTAGATGATCTGTGGCACCAGATTCCAGGTGTCAGGGACGATATAATCATTGTTTTATATAATTAAATAATCAAATAATGAGTTCATGTAACATCATCCACTTCCCTAAGGTGGCTCCAAACCAGGCTCATGAACGATGCTGTCGTGATTAATTTAAATATTTTAACTACATAATTGATATTAAGATAGTCTATAATAATTGCCTCCCACTTTGCATCACCACAATCCACTGATCATGGATTATCTAATGTCCTATTTTAATAATCAAACAACAACACAATCAGAGGATGAAATGGTCTGCCACACTCCACACAATTGACTCTCAGTTGACTCCCACATGATTGTGGGAAACTCCCAGGTTCATCCCTCATTTAATCGCAGAGCAGAGTAGTAACATGTTTAAATGCTGAACTGTCATTGCGTATGCAGAGTTTTTAGAAGATATCACATATTGAATGTTGGACGGCTGCCTCAAAAGAGATGGACTGAAATCCAACAATCACTAAGTGTACTGTAACAAATGGATTATCACCTTCCTGAAGGAAGTCAACAAGGGCAAACTCACCTTTTGATGAATAATTGTGATTCTTATTATCTTTTGTTACATAGTTTTTCTTCTTAGGAGAGAGTATTCATAAACAGAAGACTTTGAACAGTTTCTCCACAGACTACGTTCAGTAATGATTAGGTAATCTTGAATTTGGTAACCAGTAAAAGCTGTAGGCACACTTCCAGAGGTGTGGCTATGACTTTTTTTAGTGGAATCAAATGCTGTCATGAAAAGTTTTAGGAGATAGTTATCTTGGGGAGACTGTAATGTCCCATGTTAACCCATTCTCGAAGCTTCTCTCTGGTCCTTGACCCATGATACCATGATACAGAATGCAAGCAGGGTTGCCAGGCAACATTTATGAACCAACATTCTGTCACATTGTAGTACCCCTCCCCCTCTCCCCCATGCTAAAAGGAGTATACCCACCCGATGAACTAACCTTACAGCCTCACTGAGTTTCTCACAAAAACAAAGCAGGGCTCTTTCTTTAGAGTTCTACATATTTACCAGTCTCTCAAGCTACAACATGCCTGTAGTGACATAAGCATGAAAACGAAAGCATCATTGTGCCATTCAAGTACAATGATGAGTACTTTAAACCTGTTTTCTATGCTTCAATTTTCTAATTTCTACAATGGAAACAATACAATTAATCGCCTCTACTATAATCCTTTTCCCTTTATTGAAAATAAAATAAATTCCTCTTCATTCTCTTACCTTTAGAGGAGCTTGATCCCATGGTTTCTCAGACTTGTTTAGATTTGCATTGGGTCAGGGGCAGGGCTAGGGCCAGGGCCAGGGGGCCAGGTCCAGTGCCCTGGTCCAGGGGCCAGGTCCCAGGGTCAGCGCCAGGGCCAGGGGCCAGGTATCAGGGCCAGGGGCCAGAGGCCAGGGGCCAGGGGCCAGGGCCAGGGCCAGGGCCTTTTAATTCCAGCAACAGAAAACCAGACACACTGAAGCAGAACAAGATCAAGTGTGGAAAAACCTTGAATACATTGGCACAGGGGACAATTTCCTGAATATAAAAACAATTAATAAATGGGACCCTATGAAACTACAAGGATTGTGTAATACGAAGGGCACTGTCAATCAGGAAAGGGTCAGCTGAAGGATTTGGGCTAGATTTTTTTACAATTCTACATCGAGTAGAGGCCAAATTAAAAGTATATAAAGAACTAAAAAAAATTATATTTCGCATGCTGTGGAAAAATTCTTCTGCATAATATGAATTTGTTTTACTCTCAGTTGTTAAAAATGAGCTCAAAAAATACTATAGAAGTGCATGAAGAGTTGGGTGGCCAGACCAAACTAGGATCATTCAGGGAAAAGGGGTGGAGTCAGTGAAGTCATGAAACAGACCAAAAGATAGCAAGAGAGGATGAATAGGCTAATTTCACAAACCTTGGACAGCACATAAACTAATAGAAATGGGTTAATTTAAATTGTACGAGCTAGTTAGTAATAAGCCAGAGCTATTAGTTGAACATGTGTAATTAATATAAGCCTCAGCATGTTTATTGAGAGCTGCAGGTAGAACAAAACACCTGCCTACATTTGAAAATCTAAGTAATCCAAATAAAAATAAATGGGGTATGGGTATAAGCCAAGATTTCTCAGCGGGTATATGTCAAGTAGCTTAGAAACACTTAAAGGAATGTTTGACATCATTAGCCACTAGAGAAATCAAAATGAAAACTATTTTTTTCATTCCATCTTAGAACTTTGAGGATGGCAAATATTAAACATGTAAGTAACAGATCATGCTACTAAGGAAGGAAGCAAGGAGAAAACACTTCCACTCCTTGTAAAAGTGCAATTTAATACAGCCTTTATGAACATAAGTATCATCATTCTTCAGAAACCTGAGAGTCTAACTATGTTAATGCCAAGCTATACCACTCTTAGCCATACACCCAAAGGTTGTTCCATTCTACCACAATGATCATCAAGGCTTTATTCATGATAACCATGAACTGGAAAGACCCAAGAATTCCCTGACCTGGAGAACTGATTGTAAAAGAAATGGGGTGCATTTACACAATATATTTACTCAACTGTAAAAGCTCTGGGAGCTAATGTCAACTACAATAAAAGTAGGGAATCAAAATTCCTTCTTACCCCTCCCTTTTGGTCTGTGACCACCACTGCTTTGGTCAGTGAACTCCATTTCTACATAGGTCCCTCTTCATGGGTAAGTCCACCATAAAAGGAGGGATTGGAATAAACAGGTTCATTGTGGTATTTTTTTCTTTTCACAGCATAGTCAATATCCTGCCCCTGGATGCAATGCAAAACTGTCTTCCCAGGACTGGAGCAGGTGTACATAAAATTACAAACAATTCCACAATTAAATACTGTGAGGCAAGCCTGAGCCCTAGTTCTCATTAAACTAAAACAACTGGTTTCCAAGTTTCCTAATGCTGTGTCACTATAATGCAGTTAATTCTTCCTGTTCTGGCGACGTAACAACTATTAATTAGCATTCACTACTACCTCATAACTATAATTTTGTTACTGTTATGAATCATATATATCAGTGTTTTCTGATTCTAAGCATCTATACAAGAGACCACCCTAATTGGAAACTGAATACTGAGTAGTTCAAGCTTCCTCCCTACATTGTACACACACCAATCTTCTGTGTTTCTCAATCACATGGAAGTAATGAATACATGTGGGAAAAAACACAGAAAGCCACTCAACCTGCAACCTCATGCTCTTTTTTTAATGGAGACCCATGCTCACTGCCTTAAACTGCAAGTTGTAATCTCACCATTGCCTAGAATGTTTTTCCCTGAAGTATATACAGTGCACAGTTTTTCCTCTGAAGTTCTGTAGCAAGAAGCCATGCTCCATATGCAAATCCTTTTTTATTTTATTTTTTTGGTCAGGGCCTTGGACACAACCTTATGTGGCATAGTGGTAATTTTAGAACTCATCGGTGCTATAGACTTTGCAATCCAAGAATTACGGTTGTTTAGCCAAGAAGATAATGATGGCACTTTCCTGTTATGCTGCAGACAGGGTTCAAGTGACATCAGTCAACATACCTGACCTTTCCTCAAACTGCTTTTTCAAAAAAGCTGGAGATAAACTGTTCTAGAATAAATATACCTTTTAATGTACACCATGATTTATTGTTTTGTTTGACCCTGTTATGAACCTTGAACAGCACTTTAGAGGACTGTTCTTTTATGTTCGGGTTGGCATTTTACTGGTGGTGGAAAGTTAGGATTTTTCTTTCTTTATGGAAATGCAGCTTAAATGCCTCTAATCATGATGAACAAACATTTACATCTTACCATATCAATTTCTAACAGTAGTGGTTAGCATATGGGTCAAATAAATCTGGGCTATTCAGGAAGCACCCCTAAATTAGCTATATACTACTTTATGTGACACAAATGTCTTCCTAAGATATGATATGTTTTTATAATATTAGTTATACTCTACAAAACACTTTAGTATTGGATTGCTATTATCCACATGAGATACCATTTACAAGCTCGATACAATAAATCCAGATGAATCCTGAACTTAAATATTAAATATTAAAAGTGATGAACTTCTGGAATATACTAGAGAGATGAGGGCTCTCTGAATTTGGCACATATGCCTTCCTGATGACAATCCAAGCACAGGGTGTCAGCATTTCAAAGGAATGTTAAAATCCAGTATATTCTAAGCCTGAGTCTGGCTCCAGATACTCTGCCATGATACTATGAATAGGCAAATTTCACAATGTGATGTGATCAAAGCTGATGCCCTGCCCAAATGGAATTGCAAGGAAGAAAAAAGGACAAAACAGATATAGGGCGCACATCACCAGATAAGAAGCAAGCTCAACCAGCTTCTAGCTGCTGCTTGCACCTAGTTAGGGAGGAACAGCTCCAAGGGCTGTAGCATCAGCTGCTGCATCTCTCAATCTGGGAACCTTGGAATCTCACACCTTCCCAAGCCACTCCTTCCCCTGGAAGGGAACAGAGATCCTATATTAACATGGGAGGCTGTGGGGGCCTCAAGTGTCTTTGTGGGGCTTCAATCAAAGCCAGCCCAAAATCTGTATCTGAGTAGGACAGTGCAGATGGGGAAAAGGCTAGCTATATACAATAAAGAAAAGACAGAGAGACATAATAAAGGTCAGGAGGTCAGATCAGTCTATCCTGGAATGCCACAAGTTTATTTTTCACCAACTTACATACCTTATCAATAAAGGAGAAAACATCATGTAAATGGAACAGCTAGACTTTTCTTCCTCACCTCTTCTAAGGTTTCTGTAGCAATGCCTGAATTATAACTTCTATTTCCCTAACGTTCAGGTCAGGGAGGCATGACACCTCAGATTCAACTTATCTTCCCTATCCCTGAGAGTCAGGAACAGTTACCTCATTTCTGGCCTCTATTATTATTTAAAACTAAGAGAATGGAAACATTCTTCTGTACCCACAACTTTGATCTTTAGATCTTATGACTTGATAAGGAAAGCTTTGACCTCTCTGTCCTTGTCCGAAGATGGAGTGCAGCCATTATTATGGGCACCCACAGAATATCTATGCATACACCCAAAATTGTGGTGGGAAATGCAGGAAATTCAGGGATGGCAAGCTTAATAATGGCATAGCATCTGTAGAGTGATATTCTGTGGGGGGGAAAAAAGGATAATGGGTTTTGTGGGGCATATTGTTATCAAAGTTGTGTAATCTCATTGTATTGAAATCTAATTTATAAGAAAGAAGGATCTTGAAAACAGAGAAACTTTGGCACAAAAAAAAATGGAAAAAAAAGCTATGAACCTTAGTGCTGAGTATTAATTTTTAAAATTGGAGTGGGACTGTGGTCCTTCATGGGTCACTTCTATTGCAACCTCTCAGAAACTGAGGATGGATGCAAAACAATACACTTATCTAAGGTGGCCCCAAACCAGACCTCGTGATCAATGCTGTCACCATTAATTTAAATAATTTACTACCTAATTAATATTTAGATGGTTTAAAATACTTGACTACCACACTGTGGAAACAATAATCCACTGATCATGCATTACCTAACGTCCTGTTGTAATAATTAAATGATAACATAATCAGAGGATGAAATGATTTACCATACTCGACACATGTTGTCTCTCACTTGATTCCCACAAGATTGTTTGAAACTCACCAGTTCATCCCTTATTTAATCGCAGAGTTGGAGTAATAAAATGTGAAATGCTGAAACATCATTGTGTGTGCAGGGTTTTAGAAGATATCACATATTTAATGTTGGACAGCTGGCTCAAAGAGAGGAATCCAATAATCCCTATGTTTACACTAACAAATGGATTATCACCCCTGAAGGAAGTTAACAATGGAAACCTCACCTTTTGGATGAATAATTATGAGTCTTATTATCTTTTAATCCATAGTTTTACTTCTAGGAGAGAGCATTTATAAACAGAAGTATTTGAACTGTGTCTCCTCAGACTATATTCCTGATATTAGGTAATCTTGAATTGGGTAACCAGGAATAGCTGGTAGGCAAACTTCCAGAAATTTGGCTTATGGCTTGTTTAGAGGAATCAAATGCTGTCATTAAAAGTTTTAAGAGACAGTTATCTTGGGAGATTGTACTGTGCCAAACACTTTATTGAAGCTGCTCTCTGGTTCTTGGTCCATGATACCATGATACAGATTGTAAGCAGGGTTTCCAGGCAACATTTACGATCCAACATTCTCTCTCATTCTAGTGCACCTCCCACTTGGCTCGACATCATCTGGAAGATATTCATTGAGTTTTTAATTATAGAATTGAACAAAAAAATTTCTCATAATTTCTTATAATTCACTCATAGAGAGATAACAAAATGATATCACAATTTATTTAAATAAATAAATAATTAATTATATCACAGTAGAAAATTATCACCAACAAGGTGGATCCGAGACTCCACTCTTCCTGGAGTAGAAAAAGACAGATTGGAGAAATGAAATAATCAGATATTTAGATCGTGAAAATGTTGAATGGCACAAGGTGGCGCCAAACTTCAGGGTTCACAGTTTATATAATGAAACAATTTAAGAATTACATCTTTACTTATGTAAGTTGTTGAAATTTTTTGTATCATCAAATCCTGGGCAGACATGCCAGACATGATAATGTACGCTATCATCACGGAGTTTTAAAAATTCCATGAGTCAGTAATCAGATAATCATTCTGTCTTGCTTGAAGAACTCTGCTGGCCTGACATCAACAGCACCTGATTCTCTGTTGTGGTGCGGAAGGACCCCATATGATGGGCCCATACCTGTCATAGCAGTAGTAGCTGGAAATGTTGCTATCAGCTGAAAAGATGGCTGCAGAAGGGGCCTCACCAGCAGAGTTGAGAGAGAGATGTTCTCTCCATGTTTTGGGTCGCCATCCTTTTGTGAGGTTCGGTGATGGTGCTGACCTGTTAGTGTCACTACTTTTCTAATGGTAGATCACAACCAATGTGAAGATGTGGAGGAAGAGCAGGGAGTCAAACAGTCAGAAAACCATGCCTGCCTTGGTGAAGTCCTTGTACTACTCGGAGGGCACCCTGGAATCTACTGGCATCAATCACCCAGCATCCCTAGTACTCTGGGTGATGCATAGATCATTCAGAAACTGCTGTGTATATGTCTACAGCCTTCCTAAACTTATTCTTGACAGACATTTGCACCCCAATTGTAATCGGTGATGGCATTGTCTGTAGTTTAAATAATTTAAAGAATTAAATAAATAAGTCGGTAATAGCTAACTGTCACAATAAATAGTTGATGTAGCATTTAACTGGCAGGGAGAATGGCCAGACCCTGTCGTGAAGGATGTCAACATCATCAGAGGAACAATTAATCATAAAATGTGATGATATTGCACATTAATTCCACAAGATGGAGCGTTACAGGACTCTTCATAGAATAGAGGATTATTGGTTTACATAATAATACAAATATTTACATTGCCTTGGGAGTTAACATGAATTGTCAATTTAAATACTGTAATTATGTAATTAGATGATCTGTTGCACTTGGCCCCACAAGGTGGCACCAAATTCCAGGTGTCAAGGATGATATAATCATTGTTTTATATAATTAAATAATCAAATAATGTGTTGATGTAACATCACCCCTTCCCCAAAGTGGCTCCAAACCAGGCTCGTGAACAATGCTGTCATGATTAATGTAAATAATTTAATTTCATAATTAATATTTAGATGGCCTAAAATTTTTGACTCAAACATCATGGAACAATAATCCACGGATCATGGATTATCTAATGTCCTCTTTTAATAATTAATTAATAACATAATTAGAGGATGAAATGGTCTGCCATGCTCGACACATGTTGTCTCTCAGTTGACTCCCACAAGATTGTGTGAAACTCCCAGGTTCATCCATTATTTAATCGAGAGTTGAGTAGTAAAATGTTAAATGCTGAAGTGTCATTGTGTATGCATTGTTTTAGAAGATATCATACATTTAATGTTGACAGCTGCCTCAAAGGAGATGAACTGCGATCCAATAACCCTAAGTCTACTATAACCAATGGATTATCATCCTTCTGGAAGGAAGCTAACAATGGAAAACTCACCTTTTGATTAATAATTATGAGTCTTTTTATCTTTTAATCCATAGTTTTACTTCTAGAGAGAGAGCATTCGTGAAACCGGTCTTTGAACTGTTGCTACGACAGACTGTGTCCACTGATAAAGGTAATCCTGAAATTGGGTAACCAGTAATAGCTGTAGGCATCCTTCCAGAGATTTGGTAATGACTTAGTTAGGGGAATCAAATACTGTGATTAAAAGTTTTAGGGAGCTAGTTATCTTGGGAAATTTTATTGTCCCATGGTAACTCTTTATCGGAGCTGCTCTCTGGTTCTCGGCCCATGGTACCAGGATACAGAATGCAAGGAGGGCTTCCAGGAATATTTATGATCCAATATTCTGTCACATTCTAGTGCACCTCCCACATGTTTAAATTAGCATACCCACCTTGCAACCCAACAGGTTTTCTCATGAAAACAAAGCACTGCTCTTTTTTTGATTTATACATATTTACCAGTCTCTCAAGCCACAAGTGCCTATAGTGATTTAAGCAAGTCACAACCCTGAGGTGGTGACTGGCTGGATGCCAGGTAATTGGAGTTCAGCTGTAAAAAATCCAACCCCAGGGTGGTGCCAGGCTGGATGCAAGGTAAGTCCAAGCTTAGCTGGTAAACAAGTCTTATTTGGAAGTGCTTGATGGATCTCGTGTGCTTCCTCCTTCAGTGACCTACCTGGGATCGCCTGTTGGCATGAGCTGATTGGGCAGTGAGTGCATTTTTAAGGGCTTGTTGGAGCTGGAAGGAGCAGATTCTGATGGGTAAAGTACCTGAAGAAACTGCTTGAAGAAGAATCGTGGTCCTGTTTCTGTTGGTAGAGGTAGACACCAGAAAACCAAAGATCATTATGCCACTCAAGTACATTGATGAGTATTCAAACCTATTTCTATGCTTCTATTTTTCATTTCCAGATAGAAACAATACCATTAATTGCCTTTACCATAATCCTTTTCTTTACAGAAGAGAAACAAACTTCTTCATTCTCTTACCTTAGAACAAGCTTGATCACATGGTTTCTCAGAGTAGTTTTGATTTGCATTTGGCTGATGACTAGTATTTTGAGCACTGTCTTATGTTTCTTTCTGTCATTTGTGATTCCTCAATTGATAATTCCCTATTAATTCCTGTACCCCAATTTCTAATATGGTTATTTTGATTGGTTGTGGCCTCATATAGCCTGACGGAGTTCATTCGCTAAGACTCTCCAATCATGAGATTATTAAATTATTCAAGTTTGAAAGTCGGTGTTGACTGTGTCCCATGGGTGCTCCTGGGTAAATGCTCAGGAACTGATGATGCAAAACAATAGGTTTGTTTTTAAAGCATTTAATCATTTGATAGATAAAAATCTATTATTATGTAATCAGTACAGTACTCAATGGATATCCCAGTGTCCCTTATCCTCTGGGAACTGGTTCTGTTACCAATCTCCTGCTGTGTCAATCGCACAGCAGCCAAACCCATAACAGATGACACCATCATTCTTTACCTAATCTAATAAGTCAATAATTGGATATTCCTGCATACTTAACTTTCATAAGTTGGAACCAAACTCCAGGGATTGTCAAGGAAGTAATACTTAGAAAATTAAATAATTTCACATGATTATCTCCCAGGGAGGAATGGCTTAGACACCAGTGTGAAGGACAACATGTTCTCGATTTCAATAATTAATATATAATTTGAAATAAGTGAATAATGACATGGTGGTGCATACTTAAATACCACATGGAGAAGTCGAACTGATCTCTTCGGGAATAATGATTTATTTAAAAAATTAAATTGATAATTAATTATTTGGCATTTTATATTAACACTGACAAGATGGCACAAAGTTGAGGAAGCAAGGTGATGTAATGATCTATTTAAATAGCTAAATGATGAAGTAATGAGTGATGTTACACCATCAACTCCCAAAATCTCACTCAAAAGGGACTTATGGTCCATAACATAATCTTGTGTCTAAACAAGAAGTGTCAATTTAAATAATATAATTATGCAATTAGATGATCTGTGGCACCAAATTCCAGGTGCATGATGATATAATCATTGTTTTATCTAACCAAATAATCAAATAAAGAGTTGATGTAACATCATCCACTTTCTAACGGGGCTTTAAACCATACTAGTGAATATTGCTGTCATGATTAATTTGAATACTTTACTTACATAATTAATATATAGATGGTCTAAAATTTTTGACTTCATATCGTGGAACTATAATCCACTGATCTAGGGTTATCTAGTAGTCCTATTTTAATAATTAAATTATAACATGATCAGAGGATGAAATGCTCTGCAGTTGTTCACACAATTTATTTTCACTTGACTCCCACACTATTGTGTGAAAGTCCCGTTCTCTTATGTGATCACAGAGTTTAGTAGTAAAATGAGTAATGCAGAATGCCATTGTGTATGTAGAGTTTTAGAAGATATTGCATATTTAATGTTGACTTGCTACTAAAATAAAGATGGACTAAAATCCAATTATTCCTCAGTTCACTCAATAAATGGATTACCACCTTCCTGAAGGAAGTTAACAATGGAAAACTTTTGATGAATATTTGTGGGTCTTATTATTTTTGAATCTATATTTTTTTCTTCGGGAGTGAGAGCATTCATAAAACAGAACTCTATGAACTCTTTCTCCACAGACTATGTTCTCTGGATATTAGGTAATCTTGAATGGGTAACCAGTAAAAGCTATAGGCAAACTTCCAGAGTTTTGGCTATGACTTGGGTGAGGTGAATCATAGCTGTCTTTAAAATTTTAGGAGATTACTTTTTGGAAGATTGTAATGTTCCATGGTAATACTTCATGGAAGCTGCTCTTGGTTCTTGGCCCATGATAACCAGGATACAGAATGCTAGCAGGGTGCTAGGCAACATTTATGATCCAAAATTCTGTCACATTCTAGTGCACCTCCCACATGCTAAAATTGTGATACCCACTAAAGGACTATCTCAGCCTCACTGATTTTCTCAAAAGCAAAGCAGGTTTTGAGTTATACCCATTTATCAGTCGAAGCTACATCATGTCTATAGTGATTTAAGCATGAAAACATGGGCCAATCAAATACATTGGTGAGTATTTAAACCTATTTTCTATGCTTCAATTCTCTCATTTGCAGAATGGAAACAATAGCATTTATTGCCTCTATCATAATCCTATTCTATTTACTGGAAAAAAAAGTTCTCCTACTGTCTTTACTTTTAGAGCAGCTTGATCTCATGGTTTCTCAGAGTTGTTTTTATTTGCATTTGGCTGATGACTCAAGGATTTTTAGCATGGTCTTATGTTTCTTTTAGTCACTTTGAGTTCTCAATTAATAATAATTCTTTATTGAGTCGTGTATCCCACTTTCTAATATGGTTATGTAGAGTTATTTTGATTTGGTGGTGTGTCATGTTATCAGTCTGACAGAGTTCATTAGATAAGATAATTTGATCCTGAGAATTATTAAATTATTCCATTCGCAGAAATTGGTGTTGACTGTGTTCCTTCAGTGTCGGTTCTGTTGCAACCTCTCAGAAAATGATGATGCAGAAATAATACAGTTTTTTTGAAAGTCATTTAATCATTCCATCCTTAAAAATCTATTGTTACATAACCAGTAATCACTGATGTACCCAATGTCCCTCATTCTCTGAGCACTGCTTCTAGTATTAATCTCCTACTATGTCAATTTTCAACAGCAGCCAAAACCATAATTGATGGCAAAATCATTATTTATGAATCAAATAAGGAAATAATTGGATAGTCTTGCATTCTCACTTTCATAAGATGGAACCAAACTCCAGTGATTTTCACGTAGTAACACTTTAAGATCATTTAATAATGCCACAAGATTAACTCCCAGGGAGGAATGTCCAGACTTGAGTCATGAAGGACAAAATCTTCATGGATTTAAATAATTAATATGTAATGAAAAATAATTAGATTAATGACAGGATGGTCATACTTAACAACTCCCACATGCAGAAGTTAGACCATTCTCTTATTGTAATAATGATTTATTTAAAAACTTAAATTGATAATTAATTAGTTGGCGTTTTATATTAACCCTGGACAAGATGGCACCAAACTCGTGAACGTATGGCTGATGTAATGATTATTTCAGTAGCTAAATAATCAATTATGAGATGTTACATCATCAACTCCAAAAATCTGACTCCAAAAGGGAGACTTATGGTCCATAACATCACCTTTATTTTAAATAAGTTACTTAAATGAACAACTATTATTTAATTTCCTAATTTTACAGTTAAATAAGTAAGTGTGGTATTAGATGATGTGATGGTCTGGCATGACAGACTCCCATAAAGAGGCTCAAAGCTCCAGTGATCACTGAATAAATAATGACTGATTTTCATAATTAAATGAATAAAAAAATGAAAAAAGTGGATGGGTGTTTGGTACATGACTCATATGGGAGATTGCTCAAAACTGAAGAGATCATTGAGTTTTTAATCATAGATTTGTACAAAAAATGAATAATGAGATACTTTCACATCCAACCCTAGATAGATAACATGATATCACCATTGGGATTTAAATAAATAAATAAATGATGAAATCACAGGAGAATTAACTCCCACAAGGTAGAAAAACCTTGTTCAGATGAATTCATTTTTTTAAACTGCAACTCCTATATGATTGCATTCTCTTTACATGTACCAGTTCATGACAGAATATTGTTGTTTGTATAAGTGCCTTGGCAGGTGGGTCAAGCACGAGTGCTCACAAGAGAAAATATTCATGTGTGGGAAAAACTGTGATTACAGATTTGATTTAATTTTAATCATGTGCTGTCAGTGTGTTGGTTTATGACTGTGAATGCTTGTTCCCAAGATGGTTAGACCCTGAATATTCCTTGATGAGAACCCAGAACATTCTCAAACATCAGGCATAGGTCCTCGCAATGAGCTTGTCATAATTTTGCTTTTCCATTTTTTATGCTGTACATATTTCACATCCTTTCATATTATCTGATAACAGTAATAGGGGAACAACTTAAAGTAAAGAAAACACATCTCATATAAACAATTTCGTGAATAATTTAGATATCATACTTGTCCTTAGTTCAAAGAACTACTGTTTCATTTGAAGATGGGGTATTATTAAGTTCACTAGAAACACAAGAAATGATAAATGTGTGTTTTCTTGGGAGACAACTTACACAGATGAAAATAAAGAAACGTGTAAAGTGTCCTATTCAAGAAAATGTACTTTCTGCTGATAAGTTCTGCAACACAAGAAGAGGTGGGAGGGGGAGAGAAAGAGGGAGGAAGAGGGGAGAGCACAACACATACTTCTCCACTTTCTGATCATGTATTCAGAAACAAAGAATCATTATATGAGACAAATTCTGACTCCTCAGGGAGGTGATCTAAGAATAAAGCCTGGATTCAGAAGAAATTTTCCTCTGGTGGGTGTGCTAGAGGCTCTGATTGGGCTAGCAAAACATGAGTGACAGAATCAGGTGTGCAAAAGAGACATAGTCCATTGAGGGCGGTTTGGGAAGGTGACCAAATATTTCAAATTTTTAGGCATATATATAAAAAGCCTATAGAGCTTCTACCTAAACAACCCAGGACTCCTGGGTATATGGGTGTTGTTTTGACTCTGCTAATTTTGCTGGCTAGGATTGATGTGGGGTGGAAACGGTAAAGGAGTCTCATGGGCTCACACTAGGAGGTGTGTGTGAAGAACTTTTCTTAGCTGCCATCGCGTCCTTGAGGTGTTATAGAATGTAATTTGGGCAAGGTGAGTTAGCACTGTGCCAAGCCAGATCTCTAGAGTTCAAGGCTAGCCTGGTCTGCTATAGAGTTCCAGGACCAGCTCCAAACTACAGAGACCCTGTCTCAAAGAAACAAATAGATAGGGATTGATGCTGCCCATATGTAGATGTTGTCTGAGAACTGTAACCTGACACATACATTTGCAGTCAATGATCTGTTTCTCAAACCTCTGACCTGACATAACTGTGTCAAGCAGATTGGACACATGATTGTTTTTTATTGCCAATTAAATATTAATTGCCCCAAAATAACCATCCAAAACTGTGCACCCAAACTGATCTGTAGGTTCATACACAAGACAGGGATGTAAAAACTTGCTGAGAAATTACAGAATCACTACCCCCATCACAGTCTGGTCCTTTCTCATAAAGTTTACTAAATCACCTGAATTTTTTCTCAATTTTTCCTACAGTGTACACAATAAACTATGCCTCCTACTCTTGCCTGGAGTGCAGAAAAAAATTGGTCTAAAAGTGAATTGTTTTTCCTATGACCACATAGTGATGGACTTCATGATGGAGAGTGGAAAATTTTAAATCTCTTATGTGGAATAGTTACTTAAGAATTTTGAGATGTAATATAGCACAGATATTCATTGCTTTGGAGGTAACAGATTTGGCCAAAGCCAATTGATTCGACATGGAGAGTTTGCCTCAGCATCATTATTTTCTAACAGGGATGAAAATGCAGCTGTTCTCCCTTCCTAGGGAAAAATCCCTTCACACACTTGGGAGATTAATAAAGAAAAATCTCTTTAATGATGGCATGCATACATCTCTAGCTAATGCTCAAAGGAGACCCAGATTAGATACATTCACATTCCACAACATAATCTTCCTTAAATGTCTTTTGGGTCCATGGTCCAAGTTACACTTTGAAAAAATTAAAGAGAGACAGGGAACTTGTAGTTGTAGGCACTGAGATATATGGGAGAATTATATGGCAAAGAAACATCCTAGAGTAATTTAAATACACCATTGACCTGGTCTGAACTCATTATGATTTGCCAACCTCTGCCTTCAGAGTGCAGGGATTTAAGCTTCTTCAGAATAGCATCTGTATACTACTCCAAGGGGGGATGGGAGGGAATGGAAGGAAATAGGGACTTCTATGAAGTAGCAGGGGAAGCATCAGACCATGGGACAAATTCTGGAGGCAGATACTCAAATAACACTATACAAGAGGAACACAGGCTATCTCAAGAATATTACCGACTAAGCCAAGATGGCATTTCCATCAATAATGACAGCTCACAGGCTGGAAAGCGTAGGCTCTCAGGATCTGAAGCAAACCCTCCATGAAAGCTGTGACTGCAGACCATTACCAGCTCTACCAAGCACACGCCTGGTTTTAGAGAAAGCTCTGCTTTTTGTCAATATATAGGCCCTTAGGGAAGCCTCCCATGGGAATGTTCCTCCTCCCTGACTGGAGTGCCTAAATGAAAGCTATGTGATGAACTGTATGATAGGGCAAGTCCTTAACATGACAATGATTTGATTCCTCAAATAGTTTTCACCTGGTGTCCTATTGCCCACCTGAATAACAATGCTTGTCTCAAGAAGAACACTGTAACTTCATGGCACAACTGGCTTTAAGGTTGCTTTTGACAGTGTAATTCCCTCTTGAACAACTTGTTAGAGGCCTGTTTGTCAAGAACAATGGGCATAGTTGCAGATTATAATTCAACAGCGGCTTATTTGTAACAGGTTTGGTTCTCAAATGTCTAGACAATCCTCCTAAATAAATGTGTATTCTACCATCCTGATTTCTAGCAAAACTGGTTATTATACAATTGTCTTTGGAGTGTCTTAGAGGCAGCCATTCTAAGATAAAACCCACCTGTGAACTTACTATTTATTTCCACATTTGGTAAATCATTTTATACAAACAATTTTACTCATCTACATCATGGCATGTAAGTAGAGTACACTAAACAAAAGGGAAGCCTTTTACAACAGCCACAATAATGATCAACAAAAAATGTAAAATGCAAAGTGCAAATGTCTTGAAGATACTAGAGAAATGAGGCCTCTCCAAGGTTGGCAACCTTTCCATGGATGCAACTGAAATAGATTATGTTGAGCAGAGACATGTTTCTAAGCAAAGCTCCCTACCCCTGATCTGAGTGGAAGTGATTCAGAGGCCTACACCTGGGCACAGCAAATTGCAAGGACCTTGTGATATGGTCACAGGACAGTGAAACTGGCTGCAGTTTCCCATTCAGATTCAAATTGGCCAGTAATGTCAGGATCTGCCCTCCTAACTGGGAACAGCAGCCCTCATTCACCAAGTCATGGTTAGCAGCTCTTCCAATATATCCAGTCAACCCCTTGGCAGCAATTTAATCACAGCAGAAAGAAAACATTGTACCCGCTTCTCTTAGAAATAAACGTGAAACTGGCACACAGATGGGACCTGTACCAGTTGAGACACACACCTTGTCCCAGGACTGGAGAGGCAGAGAAGGTGCATCTCTGTGATATTGAGGCCACCTTGGTCTATAGAGTTACTTCTAGGCAGGTTCTGTAAGGATGGAAAATTTAGCCTAACTCTCCACTGAACCCAGGAGTAGGCAAAGGTCACATTCTTAACTGTTTATGACAGGGCTGTTTAAGACATCACCTGTGAGTGAGTGAATACAGGAAATGAGCCTTGTCACACCACCCACTTCCTGGGTTAAGCACATGGCCTTGGATAATTCAAATTGATTGGTCTGCACTGGATGCTATGAGATGATTGGGTTAGGAGTGCGTGGGCTTTGTTGTAACCCTATAAAAGCTGTCTCAATCTTGTACCCCAGATTCCCCCAGTCCTATATTGCCTCTTGGAATATGGCTGCGGACCCCAATGCTCTTGAAATATAAGAGACCTCATGCTTTTGCATCAAGACCACTTCTCATGAGTGATTTGGGGGGACCTGAGTTGGGGCATGAGTGTATATGTGCTCTGTGGGTCTTTCAGCTCCAAAGCTACTGAGAAACCCTGTCTCAAAAAAAAACATACAAACACAATTATGCCCTATAAATATTCATAATGACAGGTTACCTGAAGGGCCTGATTAGATATTGAGGCCTTCGTGACAAAGGTTACACAGTCCTTAATGACACAGTACAATGTTTCCTGACACTGTATTCCACCCCAGACTAATATATTTTCTAGATCAGCAGAGATATACATTTATATAGCACTTGTCCAAGACTCCAAAAAGCAAACCCTGCTATCTTCCTGTACTCTTTTTCTTCCTTCTGGATACAATGTGGCTAGCTAGCTTGCACAGGACAGTAAGCAATGTTGTTGAAGTGATTATTCCATGTCCCAAATTAAGAGGATTCCAGGACACAACAGAAGATGTTTATGCTGTAGTTTCACACTGAAGTTCCATGAACTAAAGGTAGTTGTTGCCTGGTTCTCACTTGGACTTCAGACTCACAGGGTAGAAATAAAAAAACCAGATCTCAAAGAAGAAAATACGTGTTTATCCAATCAGAAGGCTGGGTGAAGGCTACATTGATTTAGAAATAAGAACCCAGTCCTGTTCAAGTAGAGAACACTGAATAATGCAGATGTTTTCTCATCTGCCCACAGAGGAAGCTGTGCAGGCCTAGTTCTCATAGAGGCTTTCTTCCAGCCCCATTCTCTCCAAGTATTCAACTAACCATGGAGAAAACAATTTTTATTATTATTAATTTCTCAAGAATTTGAGCGGAATTTCAGGAATAAATTCCCAATGCAATGGACCTACCATCCAGTCTTCTGGCAGGAGAAAGATTTATTGTCTTGTTTGTGTTATGGTTCCTGCATTTCTCTAGTGTTTGTCTGAAGGGCCTGTGACAACCAGGTAAAATGTACCACACTTTCCTAACGTAAGCAAGAAGCCACAGATTAAATATCTTCTTGGGTGTTCTAAAATCTCTTTTAGTTTTTAATATTCTTGGTTACATTTCTATCTGTTAGTAAGAGAATCATTCCAGTGTGCATTGTATAATCATCTCTGCAAGCTCTTATATTGTGTGGAGGACAAAGGAGAGTAGTGAACCTGTGCACTGCAGGAAAAAGAGCTGGGTCATCATTATTGGTTAATGAAGATGTGGCACATATACACAATGGAATAATACTCTGCAGAAAAAAAAAATAATGGTATCTTGAAATTGCAGGTAAGTGGATGGCACCTGAAGAAACCATCCTGAATGAGGTAACCCAGTCACAAAAAGAGGAACACAGTATGTACTCACTCATATATGGATTTTAGACTTAGATCAAATGATCACCAGCCTATAATTCACATCACCAGATGAACTAGGATACAAGTGTATTCTAAGAGATTCATATAAAGTCCCTCACAGAACTGGGAATGGACAAGTACCCCCAGAGCTCAGGTGAAGTGGGGAGGGACAGCGAATGGAGAGAGAAGTAGAGGAGAAAATGAGGGGGAGGAAAGGGAAAAATTGTGCCACCAGGAAGATTGAGCCTGGCCAGGGAATAGAAGATAGGGAAGAGAGAGAGAGAGAGAGAGAGAGAGAGAGAGAGAGAGAGAGAGAGAACATAAAAAAGGGAGCCAATATTGGTTTGAAAATAAAATTGAACACAAAGAAAGGCCTAGAGAACTACAAGACTGCTCAAAACTACTACCCCAGCTTCTGTGGAAAGGCTATCATATATGCCCTTCCCGGAGAGTGAGATCAACAACCAACTTCTCCATGGGCCTTAACTAATGCCTGTTGAAAACAGGATCAAACACCCATACATAAACACTGAGTCGAACTAAAACCCAGATGCAGATGGAGAGGACAAGACCATGCTGGTAGAAACACATAGAGACAGTTTACCTGAACAAGGAGGAGCTAATGGACACTAGACTGACAGCTGGGAAGCCAGCATGGGACTGACTACAGGGCCCCCTGAATATGGGTCTCAGACAGAAGGACTGAGCAGCCAAAGAGACCTCAGACAGTGGAGCCAGGATGTATCCCTTGTTCACAAAAGAACTGGGTGAAGATATCCCCCAGGGAGGGATAACTGCCTTAATCTAGAGACATGAGAGATGTCCTAGTCCCGGCCTCAAGGACCTGGTCAGATCTAAAGGACCCCAACTGGGTGGCACCTCCCACATATGGAATTGGGGGGGGCGATTTGAGGGGAGGGTGTGGGGTGCATGTGAGAGGGCAGAGAGGGTAAAAAGGGGAGGGAAAAAGGGGGAGAGAGGGCTGGGGGGGAGGGAGCGAGGGAGGGAGGGAGGGAACTGAGACTGATAGGTAAAATAATATATTAAACTAAAAAAAAAAAAAAAAAAAAATGCTTTGACTCCAAAATTTAAGTTGAAGGATAAGTTACTGGGGAAAAGGTTTTCATTTTTGTTTCCACAGTAGAAAATGAAAAGATGTGATTCCTTCCAGACTAATGTGGCCTTGATCACACCAGACCGCCTGAAACAGAGTAAAAGCTGATCCCACATTCAAAACAGTTGGACAAAACAGCCCTACAGACTACAGCCAGGATATCTGAATCTTCTTCGAACCCCCAAAACAGCGCCTCTACTAGCAGGAAGTAGTTTGGAAAAGACGACGGCCCAAATCCCAAATTTTTTGGATTATTATTTTTTTTTTTTTTTTAGGAGGGCTGTGGTATAATAAAAATTAAATTTAAAAAAATTCCTTTGGCCTGGGTGATGGTGCCCCATGCCTTTGATCCCAGCACTCAGGAGGTAGAGGCAGGTGGATCTCGGGGCTTCAAGGGCCAGCCGGGTTTACAGACCAAGTACCAGGGCACTGTGGAAAACTGTGTATAAAAACCAAAAATAAAGAAATAATTCAATTAAAGAAAAAAATCTACTGAAAAACAACAGTGTAATCACAATAATTAAACTAATTGGGATGCAATAGTCCAGCCTGGTCTATAGGAGATAGTTCAAGGTCAGGGCAGATTTCCCACAGGGAAACCTGTCTCAGAACACCAAAAATAAATAAATAAATAAACAGACAGACAGACAGACAGACAGACAGAAGAAGAATACAGATAGATAGATAGATAGAATAATGTCTCTGCAGATCTGCAGATCTCTGTAGGTGTAGGTCTGCAGTAGAAGCCAGTGTCAGTGACCCCTGTGCTTTGACTTTAAGAACACTCTAACCGTGGGGGAAGTACTCTTATCACTGAAGCTTCACTAGCTAATCAGGGGCATCAGGGCCACCCTCCAAGTCTCAGGCTTTTCAGGACACTCCCTAGAGAAATGCTACAGGCTTGGTTTTATAGCAGAACAGGGACAATTGGAATGACTTTCTGTTGATTATTGCTGTGAAGAATTCTGAGCATGGAAGAGTGCAGAAGCCACAGCATTGTGAATGAGGGATGCTACCTGAAACTAGGGAGGTCATAGTAGATAGTTTGGCAGGCTCCTCGGCAAGCTTGTTGGGAACCTGTCACCATATTCTCTAGAGGTCACATGTGGTCCTGGCAACAACCCAGATGTGGATGTTCCATGAATACTTCAGCTATGGGCTGCACCTGTGGAAAGCATTTCAATCAGGAGTCTTTGTGTAGAAAAGTCTTTGTAGTCAACACTAACTTACTTTTTGTAGTGCCCGGCACTACCATCGCTTCCATGAATTGCGAAAGGCCTAGAGATTGAAAAAAAAAAAAAAAAGAGTAGTGGGTCATCTGCTCAATGGCAATGTCGGAATACCAAAATGCCAGATGAAGTTTATTGAGGGGAAAGAATGGTCTTAAATACTCAATTACATCACAGTGTAAAAATTACAGGAATTTTAGGTTTAAGCTCCTCCCTAAGAGGTGAGCATTGTCACAAGGTGTGTGCAGGAGGTGTGTGTCATCAAAAAATGGTAAGAGTACCAAAAGCCTTGGGGCAAGGAGTTCCTGCCAACAGCTTCAGGCTAGCTCAATGCACCCTCAGGGGTCCATTCAGGGCCCTACAGGTCCCCCTTTCAAATATAAACTAACACCTGCCTTAGGTGGCAGAGGACATCAGCATAATTCCTTTCCCCATCATTGGAGGGTCACCCAGGCCCGTAACCTACCTGTCCTGATATTTGCCCTCTGCCTTACCCATCACTGGTGAATAGTTTTTCAGTCACAACTGGGCAGAGGCATTTTCTGGAGCCAAAGACAGTATCTGTGTTGTTTGAAAGTTGGTTGGGCTTCCCTAATGCTGTGGCAAAGTAGCACCAAGTGCAAGGGCTACAAACCCCAATGATCTGCTCACATGTTGAATTCCTTGTAAAAGGCCTTCTGCATTGGCAAGTGGCACTCAGGTTTCATAGATGCTAATGATCTGCATGGGTAAAGCATGTGTATAACTAAAAAAACTGATCACCCCAGATTTCTGGAGAAAAATGTTGCATTAACAGAGATATGTGTAAAAGACAGAGAATAAGAAGCCATATGAGCTCCTCACAAAATTCAAGTATTCCCACAAGAGGTTAGTTTGTAAATTTAGTTTAAAAATGCCAATTTGTACTAGATAATAAGTGTGATTTGGGTGGCTAAGGCTTAAGCCAAATCACCTGATAGTTGATCGACTGGGCTTGCAGGATTTACGGATTGGGAGAGGGCTATGGTAGAAACTGTTGCTTCAGTGGTGAAGGCAGCACTGACAGCCATGATCCCAAAATCTCCTTTCCTCTCTGCTCCACACCCGGGTTCATGGCCCATGACAGCTTTTACAGTTGGCAGACCTGCTGAGAAAAATGAAACTTTCTCCAAAAATTAGTAGCATTAGTTACAACAAAAAGAACGGAACCAGAATACAATGCCTGAGATAAAGGTGAAATTCTTGTCCTTTGGATCAAAGTGTAAATTTATAACCACTGGATCCAAATTATAATTAATAGTTAGGGAAAAAATGCCACATATGGCTACTCAGACCCACAGGCATCAGGATGGGTAGATTCTGAAGACCCATCGGACCTTACTTGGCTGTTACAATCACAGTCCCTCCGCATATGGCAAATCAGCAGTTCAGGCACCCAAACAGGGTTATCTGCATCTTGTGGAAAGACACAAACTGACCCTCGGGCCTATACAAGAACTGGGTTGGGGCCACACAGTTTACCAGTAGGGACATTCTTCCACAAGAATGAACCATAGTCAGATGACTGAGGGCTCCAATCACTGTCGGCTGCAGATCGAGCAGCGCCATCAATAGTTAAAAAATTTTAAATATAAAGGACAAGAGAAAGGTGACTATGAGAAGACCCTGTAAACTCCACCTTTTAGTTTATGAAGTAGGCTTTAATTGTGCGATGAGCACGTTCCACCATGGCCTGACCCTGAGGATTATATGGGATACCCCATCTTATGTGGGATAAAAATATTTGCAAAGAGTTAAAACCCCCACTAGTATAAGCAGGGCCATTATCAGTTTTTAATTGTCTGGGTATTCCTAAGGCAAAGGTTTATAAACAATGGCTCTTAACATCCTTAAGCCTTTCTCCAGTATGAGCAGAGTCAAATATGAGATGAGAATGTGTATCCACAGATACATGAACAAATTGTAGTTCGACCAAAGGAAGGAACATGGGTAACATAAATCTGCTAAATATCATTAGGTGTGACATCACGGGGGTTAACCTCCAGGTGTGGAAAAGGTAAGAACTCTGCACATAGTTGGACAATTCTAACTATATCAATAGCTTGGTATCAAGCAATTTTAAAATGGAATTTAAGTGACCCTGCATTAATTGGAAGGTTGTATGAGCTTTGCAGGATGCTTGATAACCAGACTCTCTCATCATCATGATGGCATTATCTGTTTTAGTATTAAAACAGCAATAGCATTTCCTCCATTTAAAGGGCTGGGTAAATCAGAATTTGCTTGGAGATGTCCTACAAAAAATTGGAGGAGAGCGACTCCATAGTAGGCTTTGTATATCTAGTAAGTGTTCTTGTACATGAGAGACTGGAGTTATATAAGCAGCAGTTTCTAAGGGAGCCAATATAGGATACACATATTTACTGTCTGTGTATAAGTTAAATGGCTCATTAGGAAATGTTGAAGGGCTAATTGTACTGACAGATAGTTCCGCAAATTGCGCAGAATTCACTTTAAGTAAGAGCGTTTGATAATGTGGGGAAAGAAACAGCTATTGCACAACCATTTGAAAAGCCATCTGTAAAAACATTGTGGGAGCCCTTCAGGGGATTTTTTGGGAAATAACCTTGAGGAAACACACAGGGCGATTTTTTTTTTAATGAGCTAACTTACTGAAGGAAAATAACTACCAAAGTGGCAGGGTGAGGAACACAAGCAATGTGCCCAACCTTCACCAAACTGTTGAAGCCATTTTATCTGTTGTTGAGTATAGGGAATAACAATTACATCCAGCATCTTGCCAAAATCTTGAAGGCTCATTTTGTATGCCTTTTGAATAATAGAAAGCATTGCCTGGGGATAAGATTTAACTGCCTTTCTGGGGATGAATGTCTGACCCACAATATAGGACCAGTTTGCCAAAATACTGCAGTAGGGGAATATGCCGAAGCAAAAACTAATAACATCAAGTTCTTAGAATAGTCAATATAATTTAAATATGCAGATTGAGGCATTTATGCACAAGCTGTATGCATTTCCACACAGCATGCGTTAAGGTGTGTGGAGAAGTGGGATCAGAATCTCCTTGTAAAATATCAAAGAATGGTCGAAGATATCCAGTGGTTAGGGCCAACCTAGATCGAACCCAATTAATGTCTCCCAATAATTTTTGAAAATCAGTAATGGTGGTCGTTTCCGCCTTAAAGTAGTCCTTTACCCGAACAATTGATGACCAGGTATTGATAGGGAAATTCTTGTTGCACCATTTCTGGGGCTATTCTTAAGCCAGCCAGAAGATTATGATGCAGTTCCCCAAAACATTCATTCACTTCCTCAGAATCTGAGGAATATAATCCATATAATGTAAAATATACAGGGATTGAAATGTCTCTCTAATGGGGGCAATGGCCAATGATACATGAATTTGACAAATAGTGGGACTATTGGCCATTCCTTGAGGCAACACCACCCATAGATAACTCTTGGAGGGCTCTTTAAAATTAAGGGAAGGAAAATTTCCCAGCCCAGTGATCTCTGGCCTTATGATAATTAAATTTTCAGGTACAACAGAGTGAGGGTCACCCTTGTAGGAATTTACCCAGCCCTTTCCTTGTACATAACCCTAAGGCCAGCATATTTTTAACAGGCTCAGTAGTAAGGACCTCTCCCATGGCCTGGAAGCATCTCTCCCGCGCAAAGATTAACAGGGATATGACTTCACACAAAAGGCTGAAAAGACCTGGTATGTCCTTCATTATTTGACCATTTAAGAAACTGAGTACTACCATTCTGGAGCCACAGCAATGTCCTTGTTGTCCACACCAACAGCAAGTCCTTGGCCTGGTCCTCCATTGCCCCACCTCTTTAATAACTGAAGCTATAACCTGGACAATAATGATGACCATCTATGTACCGATATATGCGTATATAATCATTAAGACTTTTGACCTATGGTGATGAAAAGCCTTTACAATACTTGTTTGTATTTGCAAATGCAATCGTTTAACTATGGGCATGGCATTTCCATCATCACCAAAAATGTGGCCTGGCAGCTGTAGGAGACAGTCTGCAAAATCTGAATAGGGCTCAGACAGTCCCTGCAATACTAATAATTGATCTCCTGCAGCCTTATTAGGCAGGGCTTTCCAAGCTCTAGTAGCAGCAACAGCAATTTGTGCATGGACCACTGGGTCAAAAAGAATTTGAGCTGCAAGTGTAGAATATTGCCTTGTGCCTGTGACCATATCTAAATTCCTAGCAGGAAATCCAGCAGCAGCATTAATTTGTGCGGTTTCCTTGCAAAATTCTTGAAATTTGTCTCTCCAGAGCAAATAGTCACCCCCACTCAGCAAGCCTCTACAGAGCTGCATCCAATCAATACAATCTAATCCTGTGAAAGACTCAAAAATTGTCTGAGTAAAAGGAGCATGGGGCCCATAAGCAGTGACAGCCTCTTTAAGCTGTTTTATATCATTAAAAATTTAATGGGCTGTGCTCCCTCACCTGTTATCCTGCGGATCCACTGTCTCAATCACTGGAAACACTTGTCTTTCCTATTCTAACACTTCTACCTTGGTTATTAAATCTTTGTCTTCTTCCTCTAACCCTCAAGGTGTAGAGGCCCTAAAAAAGGGATCAGAATTTCAAAAAGGGGTTGTGCCTTGGGAGCTGAAATATGGGCACACCCCAGCTTCAGTTTTTGGATTCCAAAGTATCCAGTTCATCAGTTGCTGGCATGACTATCATCTTCTAGTTGGGATCCCTCTTGGTCCCCTGATACATATTGTACTTCCTCAAAAGTCCTATTCATCTCTGCCATTTTTTCTTTTTAATTGTGGCAATGAATTCTTTGGGCTGTCTTGTTTTAATCCTATTGCCCTGTCTTTTCAATAGGGCCACTAATAGTCCACTGTGACTTTCCTTAGTGTTACTGGCACCCATCCTTCAATACACCCCCATTCACTTAATTTTCCTGCCGTCCTCTTAGTGTGATTTCTTAGGTGATCCTTTCTTTCCAAATCTTGTTGGGCAAGATCCACTGGTAATGTCCAGCCCTTGATTTATTCCACAAATCAGGTGATGGCCTAGAGATTGAAATAAAGTCAAGACAGGGGTCATTCGTTCAATGGCAATGTCAGGAACACCAAATGCCGAATGCAGTTTATTGAGGGGAAAGAATGGTCTTAAATACCAACTTACAGCACAATGGAAAATTACAGGAATTTTAGGCTGAGCTCCTCCCTACGAGGTGTGTGTTGTCACAGGGGTGTATCATGAGGTGTGTTATCAAAATGGGAAGAGTTCCAAAACAGCCTTGGGGAAAGGAGTTCAAGCCAACAGCTGCAGGCTTGTTCAACGTCCCTCGGATGTCCATGAAGGGTTCTACACCATATCTGTTTTAAACAGGAAGTTTGATAAACACATTGTAAATGTCTGCTTTTTTTGACAATATAGTCATATAATTCTGGCACTTCCCACATTTATTTCATGACATGAACATTATAATGTATTCATCAAGTTACCTTAGAAGGAAACTGAACTTGATGTTCACATAGAACTTTTCTTGGACCTTTAAAAATCATATAGCACTGAGGAAAAAAAAACAAAATGAATAGACATAAAGGGAGACAAAAGCTAGTAGATCAATTATACTCATATTACATCAAAGAAATTCCATGAGTGGGCCAGCCTCCACAGCAAATCCCAGCCCCTGATACCCACATCTGTCTTTGTTAGCGTTTTATTGCTGGGAAGAGATACTACATACCATGGAAACTCTTAAAAAGAAAACATTTAATTGAGTTTTCTCACTTAATGTTTCAGAGATTCAGTTAATCATCATTATGGCTGGGGCATGGCACCCTGCAGGTGAATGTGGTGCTGTAGGTTAGTGTTATTAACTCTTGACTCAGAGGCAACAGAATGTTCACCAACACACTGGCCAGCATCCTATATACAAGAAACATCAATTCCCTGACTCCACCCACTCCCAGTGGCATACTTTCTCTAACTAGGTAAAGCCCACTCCCACAATGTTGCACCCCCGACTACTGTCACTAGTGGAACTCACACGCTATGGACTCACAGTTGGAGGACTTTCATTGCATGAGACTAAACCCTGTGAATGTCAGTGATAGTTATTTGAATTGATCTGTTGGAGGGACCCTGGCAGTGAAACCAGGAGCTATCCCAGGTGACAAACTGACTGTTTGTAAGCTACATCCTATGGTGAGACAAATTGTTCTGTCATGATACAGGATGTAATGCCTAGAGCCTTCCTCAGCTTGGTATGCTAGACTTTGCTGACTCCCAAAGGAAGTTCTTATCCCCTCTAAGAATTGGATGGGGCTTATGAAGGGGAAGATATTGGGGAAGGAAGATGGGGAGGGAGGTGAACTATGGATGGTATTTAAAATGAAGACTAAATTTTAAAAATAACATTTAAAAAGAAGCAGTGTATTATTTGTATCATGCACCCAAAGCGACTGGTTTTGTTTTCATTTGCCTATAAGTGTAATGATGGAAAAATTTAGCCTAAATCTCCATAAACCCTGCCCCCCAGCAGGGAGTACGCAAAAGGTCACATTCTTAACTGTTTATGACAGGGTTGGGTGAGTGAGTGAGTGAACACACGAAATGAGCCTTTCACACCACCCAGAAGCCCTAGCGAAAGCAGACTTCCTGGGGCAGGTTGATACTTCAAATTAATTGATCCACACCAGATGCTATGAGATGATTGGTTTATGATGTGTGGGCTTTATTGTAACCCCATAAAAGCTGTCTAAACATTGTCCTCAGGGTTTCCCAGTCCTCTGCTCCCACGTGGAGTATGGCTGTGGACCCCAGTGCACTGGAATATAAAACCCCATGCTTTTGCATCAATACCACTTATTGTGAGTGATTTGGGGGGCGCCTTTCCTGAGTCAGGGCGTGAGGGTCCACACCATCTGCGGGTCTTTCATAAGTAAAAGAAATGTTTACACAAATTTGAATATACAGCATTTGTAAGAGAGATGTTTTCCTTGTGTGTTTATGGGACACACCATAGAGTGGTTGTTAGATATCCTGTATCTATAGTAAGAGGTTTTACGAACTTCTGTGTTTGGTTGGTGGGATCTGAAATCAGGTCATCCAGAAGATTATGTGCTGTGCCATCTTCTAAGCCCATATAAATAAAGAATTCAATGAATAATCATTGGGAAATGGATGCCTCAACATTATGATACCATGGAAGGTAAATTTGCAATATGAATTCATTAAAATACAAATAAAATTTCCAACACCTCATCTAATTCCTGACCTATATGAAATTGGAAACACATGTAAGTATCAACAGGATTACAAATAATAGTGCATACACTGACACAGTGTGAATTTTATACTAACAACAAATCTACAGCAATTGAGAAGGTACAAAGTATTTGGGAAAGCATAAAGGGGATGTATAGAAAATGGAAAAAGAAATGCAGGAAAATATAACCAACCATTTCTCAAGAGGTCAAGGGAAATTCAGCCTTGTAAAATGAGGTCTTGACTAGTGTAACATAGCTACCAATGATTTTATGTGTTTACAAAGTAAATAACTAGACTTCACGACTCCCAAAACTTTAAAAAAGAAGAAGCCTTAAACTGTTCTGCGTCTGACCCTCAAGCTACTGATATTTCTTCCCAAAGATATGTGCCATAGTCTAAAACCCACATACAAATGGGGTTAATCCTGCTTTGCTACTGCAAACTATCATGTCACCTTGTGGTTTAAGGTAAACATGGACCTGCTGATGCCCAGATGGAAAATAACATAGAAGAATAATTCTAATATATGTTCCTGCCACATATATCATGAAACAGCATGAGGCATCCGGATAATCCACACATTCAACATCATGCACACCTAGAAAGTTCTGTAGATCAGAAATTCCATTAGATCCCAGAAACTCAATTTTCCTGAATCACACCATTGTTGTGGGAGTGTGGGAAAATATTAATAGCACTAGGATCACATATTGCTGAAGGAAGATCCCCATCTCCTCTTTAGTGGTTTCTAAATTTGAGTAAATCATGTAAGAAAAAACCTGAATGTTGAATGAGATGTTCATAAATTCCAGAAGCCAAACTTACAGTTTACCAGTGAATGTTCCCACAAAACACAAAAGCAACCCTGTGATGCACAAATCTGTCACCTGGTCTCAAGTTTTCCTTTAGGTAGACATAATTTTCTGTAGAGGAAAATTATGATTGTTGGAAAGTGGATTTATTGGGCTGTTCCAGAAGCTCAGGGCCACATACTCCTAACAATGCCTAACAATGGAAATTTGAAGAATTCTGTAGTTGCTTGGTTTATGAGTCTGGATGTCTTAGCTGGTCTTCAGCATAAAGGGAGAGTAATTTCAAAGAAATGCTCTCTAAAGCTTACTGCCTGGGGGGGGGGGGGGGGGGGGGGGGGGGGGGGGAGCCTGAAGGGTGTGTGTAAAAGATGACTGGGCCCAAATCTATTGTTATTTAGATGGGAGACTTTCACCATCCAGGCTCAGGCATCTTGTAGCAGGAAAGATAATGTCTTAAGTGCAATAGAGTTATTTGATTTTAACTTTCCTGTTTGAAAATGGTGGTAAGGGAAAATTAAAAGTACTGTGGTCAATTCTTGCTGAAGGATGATCCCCATCTTCCTATTTCCACTGAATTTTAAACCTGAATGTGGTATGCCACATTCCTAAATTCCAGAAGCCAAAATATTAGTTTCTCCCTTGTATGTTCCAAAACATGCCAAAGGCAAGCCTGTGATTACAGAGGAAACAAATATTTGTTTCTGTCTTGTTTTCTTTTGGTTTGGGTTTATTTTTCAAGTCAGGGTTTCTCTGTGTGTTTGGAATGTACTTTGAAAATCAGCCTGGCCTAGAACTCACAGTTATCTGTCTGGCACTACCCCCAAGTGCTTGGATTACAGTCCTGGAGCACCCCAGACCAGTATGGATGCTGAGAGCACATCTATCTCCCCTCCTCAGGGAACATATATACAAGTAGGGCTCAGAGCACAAGGGCCATTGGCCCCGGAAGACAGGTCACATGGTCCTCACAATCCCAGCAGCAATAACAGCTAGGCAGAGCTGCTCTTCCTGCACAGCATCCCAGACACTCACCATGCTGTGTGGCGGTGGTTTACATTTGGAGCTCCTACAAGAGAGCCTGCAATTTTTTTCATGATAACATCTGTCCATATCACCAAGAAATGGCCAGTCAGGCACTTTGCAAATCATCTAAAAATTGATTAAGGCTTCCACAATGCTAATTTCCCCCCACTGATGGAAAGCACAAAATTGCTCATGTTCCTTCTGTCTCCAACCTCTTTCTGCACAGTTCTACTGCAAAATCAAAGTTCTTAAATGAACTCAATTATTTTATATTCCTCTTTTTAATTGCAGTCCCCCTACCACACAGTGTTTGGTAAACAGTCAATAAATTATCTGTATTTGCTTTTCAATGAATAACCAAAGCCTCATGCTGAAGGATGCAGTAGTTTTTTTCCCAGCACAGTAGCACAGGCACAAAAATGTGATCCATGCAATTTTCATACCTAACCCAAAATGTCATGCCCAGCTAAATATAACCTTCCAAAATTTTGATCACATAAATTAGTCTGTCTTCATTCATGTGACATGAATTAATATATCCTGAGGATATAAAAAAAAACACTGAATATTCATTAGTTAAGATTTTTTTTTTCTTATTAAATGTATAAACACAAACAAATTCCACGTCTTTATTATTTTTGAGAAAGAGTTTCTTTGGGCTTTGGAGTCTGTCTTGGAACTGGGTCTTATATACTGGGCTCTTTCTCGAACTCACAGAGATCAGTTTGTTTCTGCCTCCTGAGTAATCCTCTCCCAGTCAGGGAATCCAACCTCGGACTAACAAAACAGGCACGGATGAGATATTCACCACTATTCTATCCAAGAGAGATCTATACAGGAGACACTTGATTGGAGTGACTCACAGTTCAGAGGTCCAGTCCATTGTCATCATAACAGAAAAAATTATTTGAAGAAGAATATCATGCTGGTTTCATCTTGATACACAGGCCATAGTACGTCATCTTACACACTTGCTCATATCCAGCACACGGAAACCCTGGAAAGCACATAACCAGTTAAACTCTTCTTCCCAAAAATGCCAACCTAACTGCATCAATGCCACACCTTCTAATAGTACCACCCCCTATGACATCATCGGCCCATTCTCCTAAGCAGGGCCTTTTCATGATAGTAAATTAAGCAGCTGACTACCTTACTCTGATTCCCTTTGAAATACACACACACACACACACACACACACACACACATAAAAGTGTTCATTTTACTCTAGTGTGAGGTTAAAAGCATGCTACGGTGATTTTTTTTTTTCCGGGGTGACTATGGTTGGATCTATGATAACCATGATATAAATAGAAAATTTTAAAACACGATGGGACATAATTTTTTCATCTTCTGGTATTTTTACATCATTTGTGATTTTGGAGTGGGTTATACTTTAAATCAAATTGCAGTGTTACAGATTAATGATTTCTGTTTATTAAATATTTCTCTAAAAATAATTGGTATCTACATATAAAATGTTTAAGATGCTTGGTCCACAAACAGGTACTGGAAGGGAATACATTCACCTATTTAAGAAGGGATAATAAGAGATCAGCAAGGACATTGCCCTGGAAGCAACAAACTGGGATCAAGGACATCTAGGGCCAAAAAGAATGAGCCTGTCTCAGAAACCTAATTCTAAAACTGGAAGAGCAGCTGTTCCTATATTTGCCTTTCCAATGAGAAATAAGTCCATAGACTTAAGAGATATGTAAAGAATATCTCTGTAATGATAGCATGCATTCTTTCGGCCCAATGGGCAAAGGGGACAGAGCCTAAAACAGATGTGTTGGGAGATTTTGAGACAGGATTTCCCTGTGCAATAGCCTTAGTTGTAGTGAGACTACCTGTGTTTATGACACTGGTCTGAAACTCACAGAAATCTGCCTGCCTGTGTCTCCTGAGTACTGGGTTTAAAGGCAAGCACCACCACAACCTGGATCCTAAAACAGACTTTAGCATTACAAAGTAACTGACATTTTTAAAGTTCTTCGCAGGGTCAAATTGCAACTGACACTTTGAAGAATTTAAGTAGTAATAAGAAACAGCAAGTAAGGCCAGGAATGCAATGAAAATTTTCAACAGAAAAATTAGCACCATAATTATTTAATAATACATGAGTAACAGGAAACACAGGTTCACACTTCAATGACAGGGTTTGGAGTGGAGGACCAGAACATTAGGAAAAGAGGAAAGGCAGAACAAAGAAAGATAAAAACCGTGAAAGGGAGGTCTTTTACTTAACCTATGTCTTATTCTAAGTACACTTTATGAGGAATAGCTAACAGTTCTCTTCCTTTCAGGGGAGATGGAAAAAAATGGGAGATTTTAGGAATTCAGTAGGAGTTATCTTTCAATGAGACCAGCTCATGAGAAGACTACTCAAGCATTGCATCATGAGGAGAACACAGCGCATCTAGGGAACTTAGTGATTAAACCCTCAGCACACTTGGGACCAAAACCGCAGCTCCATGTGGTGGGAATAGTAGTGTTCACAGGATAAGAAGCAACCCTCACCACAAAGGCTCTGGATTCTGACAATTACATTTTCTCCAAAGTATGTTCATTATGTTAAAGGGAAGGGATTTATTTCATTCTCAATACCCGAGTGTCTAAGTCTAGGTACCCAGGCTGATTCTGGCTCTACTAAGCTCATTAGTGGTTTTGAGAAAGAGCTATGTTCCTTCTTTTGTGAGTCAGGACCCCAACAGATGTCTTGCTTGCTCAGTCAACCCTCAACACAACAGTGCTTACCTTTTCAAACATCTCTGGGTTCATCTTGCCTCCATCTGGCTGAACTATGATTTTCTCTAGATGAAAACTCGACCATCTTGCACACTATTCCAGTAATTCTCCCTTGCAGCTTGAGAATGACCTCTTCTATGATATGAGGATGGGCCTAGGGGCACTTTGCTAATCAGGAGTTTCTCCTTTTGACATGATTTGCAGCCAAACTACTACAGAGAGATTTGGGGATACAAAAAGGGATAATTGTACGTAGCTTAACATTGAGTTTAGGTGAACTGAATTTTCTCTTTACTGGTTGTCACAGGCACTTAAAAATCAGGAAAGAGAAGCAGGCTCCAGAGACAAAAACAAGATAGTAGCTCTTTCTCCTCCTAGAAGCTGGAGGATGGCTCAAAAATGTAGGAGTTTTATCCCTGAAACTCAGAGCAAATGGTTGGAAAATGCATAGTAATGAAAACAGTAGTCTTCCTAGAAATAGTTGGAGAGGAATGAAATTAGGGAAGTTTGTATTTGTGAGCAATATTGTTAGTCAACTCATGTTCAGCAGCAGGTTTAAAAAAAAAGAAAGCTAAAACTAATTGTAGTTATTCCGGTTCTGTGCATGGACAGGGGATGTTAGGATGAATTTCTCCATATATGTAATACAAGGATTTATTATAATGTCTCAGTGGGTAGTTTTTAGTCCAGGTTGTCCAAACATGGTTGCTTAGAATAAAGGGCACCTGAAGACTATAGCATTTGTTTAGTTCACCATGATACATGTCTCAGGCTGGTCATCATTATACTTGTCAAGTCCAAAGAAGAAAGCTCAAAGCTAGTAAAGTAATAATCTTGGTAGCCATAGCTAGGGGGAAGCAGCAACAGAAGAAGAGCTTCCTCCTTCAATTCCTTTAGACATGCAGTAGACCACCAGATGGTGCGACTCATAAAGGTGTATCTGCTTCTTCCTTACATGTTTTCTTTTATTAATGCATTTCATTTTTGATTACTGACAGCCTCCTTAGTTGTGACATTAAACAAGTGCACTGCCACCAAGTAGTTAAAGATGGATCTCATCATCTAATTCCATATAAAGCTTTCTGAGTGGCTTTGACAGTTCTGGAACACATTCTGCCTGCCAGTCCCATCTGAAATCTTATACGGGAACCCATTCCAAGTTGTCAGGTACAGAGAGCCTAAATAACAATTATGGTCCATAAGATATTATCTTTCCTACCATAAGTTGTCTGGGCCTTTATGGTTACTTATCTCCTATCTAAAAGCATATATTTGGGCCCATAAAGGCTTATAGACACCCCTTAGGCAGGGAATACATGTAAGTATGGGGTTTTTTAACTGATAATATGTGCAGTTAAGGGAGTGTCTTTAGTATTAGGTGAAATAATTCCTATTTACTTTTTATATATATTCATAGAACACTCTGCTACTGACCGACCATTGGTTGACTAAATTCTGACATGAATTAAATGGAACATTCATTATCTGTAGTGAGATAAGCACCTTGGCCCTGCCTCAGGCATAGACCACGCCCATTGGGGTGGAGACAGGGGCCGGGATGTGACCCAGGGGAGGTAATTTGAGGAGGATACTGGGAGGCTCTCTTGCCTGCAGCACAGGAACAGCGTTCTGGGACCAGAAACCTGCTGGTGTTCATCTTTCTATAATGTATTTTTCCCTGAATAAACATCTATTCAGCCTATTTTTTTCTCCTGATCCTTATCGAACATCAATATCTGGTGTCAGAAGGAGAATCTGGATTTTTACCGGACCTGGTTTTCACCAAGTTTGGCAGACGCTGCTCGCTTACCACACCATCTCTGAATGAGCAGGGTTCCTTGCCTAACCAGGTGGATATACCACACCTTGTGGGACATTTACTCTGCCCCACAACTTTACATCCACTGTGGCACTGAGAAAGCACTCACTGCTTCACAACTTTTGCCTATTCCCCACTTTTTGCATTTGGCAGGCGTGTGGTGCACAGGTGACTGCAGCTGGTGTGTTTTCTGTGGGCCCAAGGCGCCGGTAAGTGGCAACACCTGTTAGCCCTTGGGTCATAGAAATTTGCACAAAGCTCCTTTCACCATTCATTTAACAAAATTTTGCTTGCCTTAGTTTGTTAAGAGCTATTCTACAGGGACAAGGGGATCAGAGGATTGTCTGCTGCAGGGATGTAGATTTGGGTGGGACACCGCCAGGCACTACCACCACAAATTGAGATCAACAACTAAAACCATCAAAGTTCGAGGACAGCAGAATTATACCTAAGGTAATTGCAACATTCTTCGCAATTTAAGATGATATCATATGAGATCAATAGTTCCATACCTAGGGTGGATAATCTTATGATACAAGACTCTAGGAAATTCTTTTACTTCAAATATAGAAGGAATTTTAAAATAAAAAAAAAAATCATGGCTTAACCAATATATACATTTTTTTTTGTAATTGCCATGGGTATCAACATAAAGATATTCTAAATGGTTTGAGCTTAAAGCAAACAATAAGAAAATTTTAAAAAACAACAGAGACTTAGGTAATAGGGGTTCAAAATATGGAAAATAACAATGGAGAGCTAAAAAACCAAATGCAGAATATTGAAAATGACAATGGAGAGCTGACAATTAGAATGAAACCCAGAAGGTTTAGAAAAGGTTTAGAATATTGAAAATGACAATATTAGAAGGCAAAAACATAGAATGCTTAGAAAAACAGTTCAGTCTATTGAAAATGGCAATAGAAGGATGAAAAACAGAACAGAAAACATACAATGTTTGGAAACAATTGTTTAGAATATTGAAAATGAAAATGGAGAGCTTAAAATTAGAAGACAAACATAGAATACTAAGAGAAAAAAGATTCAGAATATTAGACATGCAAATAGAGTGCTGACAGGTAGGTACAAACATGGAACATAAAAATGACCAACTAGAAAACAGAATTTTTTTATGTCTAATGCTTAAAAAATCAAAACAGAAACAATGCAATGCATTAACATTCTGACAGGAACAGCTGATTCCTGGTTGAACAGAGCTGCTAATAAAGTCAAAACCTGGAACATCAGATGCAAGACTAGCAGAATCTGTTCCATGTCTAAGGATTAATTGAAAGCAAGCAGATAGAACTTTGTGTCTGGAAGGTAGTTTACATTTCATTCAGATTTTATCTAAGAATGAGAATATTAAAAATATGGAACCTTTAGTAGTTGGAGAAAGCAAGGGACTTACTGATTCAATGAAGTCTCTAGAAAGTTATGTGATGCATTATCATACATTCAAAGACAAAATGCTGAATAGATTTCAGGCCTTAGAAGACTGCTGAGCCCTGACAAATCAGGGTAAGACAGCCTTTTTACCTCCCTGCCTTTGATGTGGTCTGTCAAGTACTCTGGCCTTAGCCAAAACTGGCTGTACCAACCTTGCTGTGAGACCTTTGGTGACTGTCCAGGTAGCATGCTGTTTCTGTCCTTGCTGCACCATTTGGAAGTTGCCCATCCACACTTCCTGCCTCCCCTAGTATTGTCATTTTCCTTCTCAGGTCTTTGATGAGGTTGAAGATTAAATTATTACAACTATTATTCTCTCTCCTAGTTAGATATAACAGGTTCTAGACTTATTCTTTCCAGCTTAGGACAACTCTATTGTAAACACTGTTTTGACTTCACCCTAGGACTAGATAGTTAGGTCTTAAGATTGTATATTCTCAATTTTCCTTTGTTAGAGCACAATTCTTTTTATAATTTATTATTTTACATGTTGATCTCAGTTCCCTTTTTCCCTCTCTCCCTCCCTCCTTGCGCTCCCTCCCTTTACCCCTCTGCCCTCTCACATGCACCCCTAACCACCCTCCACTCCTATCACCCCACCCCAATTCCATATGTAGAGCAATGGCGCCCCAGTTGGGATCATGTGGATCTGACAGGTTATTTGAAATATGAACTAGGGCTTCTCACCTGTATCTAGGTTAAGGCAGTTATCCCTCCATGGGGGATGTGTTCGCAAGGTCCTTTGTGTACCAGGGATACATCCTGGCTCCACTGCCTTAGTTCCCTTAGACTGCTCAGTCCAGCTGGCAGAGACCCTTATTTAGGTGGTCCTGAGTCAGTCCTATGCTGGATTCCCAATTCTCAGTCAGTTAAGAGCACAATTGTTATTCACTGTTTTTTTTATATAGTTTTTGTATCGCGCCCAAATTTTTTCTTAGCCTAAAAGGGGAACTGTAGTGAGATATTCACTTTGTTCACATGCACATTGTTGTGGAGACAGAGCAGCAGATTACCTGGGGGAACTAAGTCTAGAGGAGGGGGCTCAGAGAGCTCTATTGCTTGCAGCATGGGGACAGGAGTACATCTGGAGGCATCCTCTGGGACCAAGAAGGAACATGGTCATAGTCTTTCTATGTTGTACGATATTTGGCCAGAACAAACATCTATTCAGCCTATTTGTTTCTCCTGATCATTATTAAACATCAATAAAGGAGAGCTGGTGTACACACATGAGCAGAAACAGGAACCAAGACTTAAGAGTGCAGGGGTGCAGAGAAATTCAGGGGGAAGGCACCACACTGAAAAGGTACACTCAGGATTTAAATAAATAAATATGATATTCACTTAGCCACACACCTCTGAGTAAGAGTCACTGATAAGAGGAAAAAAAGGAAAATAGAGAAGGAGAGTATTGTCTATGATAAAGATGTTTGAGAAAATCAGAGAAAGACACTAAAGGTAATGTAAAAAGATATAGATGTTCCAAAGAAAAGTAGTAGAAAGTTCATAGGAAGATGTAAACTGTTGCGTGCTCTGGATATCTACAAATATAAATTTAAGATTAGTAATATGTGTTAAAAATTTTGACCATGCCACGTTAATTGTTTAAATGTTCTTTTATTTCTCTAAAATAAACTATATGTACTTGTTAAAAAGTTCTAGAGTTTGCCATTGGGACAAAATACTGTTCTTGTCTGTACTGTTTGACTTTATGCTTTATGAACTAGACATGCAGGACCCACAGGAAAGTGATTCTGATACAAGATGGACATAGCTACAGAGTTCCTTCTTCATGAAAGAGTCTGCTAGACATTCTGCAGGATGTGGAGAAAAAGTGACTGACAAGCTGCCAACACAGGTGGGACATTTTTAAATGTTTTGCTTTGCTGAGTAGTCTGCCAGACATAATATGACCTATAGACTGAGATGGAACATCACAGAAGAATGTTGGGACTTACCCGGTGAGTTGTCTCTTTCAATTCTAGAGTTTATATATTATCCTTCTATGTTCCTTGATGGACTTGAAGACTGATATTTAAGGTTATAGTTTTCCTTAGTTAGAATAAAATTACATAGGGACTTCTTAGACTCATAAAGATAGGATAGATAAAAGAATATTTTTCTTTAAATATTACTAAATGTTAAAGGACTGAAAAAAAAGTTCTATCTGTGATTCCTGTTATAAACCTAAGTTTTATTACAAGAATAAAGTGAACACAAAAGGGTTTAATTGTTTTTGGGGTCTAATGCTAACAGCCCACAGGTCAAAATTCATCTCTGAGCTCTGGTCATCTGATTAAGATGATGAGAAAATCAGATGTCCTTTTTAATGTAGATGATATTAATACTGTTTTTTGGCTAACGGTGTTAAAAATTGGAACTAATTAAAAGGTTACAATTAGTCACACTAGAAATTAACATAAATTTAACAGTCACCCAGGTCATAATGTGTTTGAAGACATAAAGGGCACTTATTTTTGATATCACAAAAGACATTACAGATGTGTAATTTTTTATGAAAACATATTTAAATGTTTAAATTTATAAGGTTACAGGATATTTGTGCTTTTAATATATTGTTAATGTTTGTGCTTATATCAAAGGGCTAAAATATAAGATCACAGCTGTAAGCTCTATATACTAACCAAAAGTTGAGTTACTCATTTTTTATGATACAGAAGGCAATGCATCCTTGTTTTTTGCTAAATTTGGTAAGTGTAAAATATTTAGATAAATTGAGTCACATAGATGTTTCATGTTTCCCTAAAGGAGTTCCAAATTAAAATCAGTATTTTTAAAGCTAAACCTGACAATACAAAGTTCTAGTTTTTAAAAGCTGTTTAATCTATTATAAAATGTTAAGAAACACAAGTTACTGGCCATTCTTATAAATTAACTGTTGATTATAATCAAACTAAATGTTAATGAATAATAACAGGGATAAACCTCACTCTGTTGCCTATACATGTTCTAAACATTATGTTAAACAAGTACCTGAAACAAAGTTTTCTGTTCAGATACACGTAGAAAGGCTTTCCAAATACTATAGAGATCTGTATAGAATAAGGCATTTAAAAGTTAACTAAACAGCTGTAATAATATCAGACAAAGAATCACAAATCCTAACAATGACCCTAGGCCTCTAAAGAAGATTATGAGGCAGCATGGATGGTTATGACACTGACCAGGGAGCAAGATGCTCAAATACAATATCTACTGCCAGGCAGGACCCAGCTAGTCTTTGTAGATGTGCTAAAAATTATTTGCACCACCTTTGCCTAGACAAAAGTAGGTCAGTCTTTTCCATGTCTCTTCCACAGAGAAAAGGCAAACAAACAAAAAGCCTCATATTATGTGCATTTGGTGAAGAAATCCTCCCTCAATCCCATACACAATTGGTTATGGCTAGGAATATAAGGAATGGTCCCTGTCAGATTTTTTAGTAGATTGAACAGTTAATTAACTATATCCTTCTCACATATGATAGTTTTGATGGCTGGACTAACCATAACTTTGTCAGCTTAGCAGTATTAGAGCATTACCATGGCTCCTAAATAAGGATCTAAAAACATAAAAGTCATTTTTGAACATTTATTTATTAATTATGATACAGTATTCTGCCTTCATATGTCTGCAGGCGAGAAGAGGTAGTCACATCCTCATTACTGATGTTTGTGAGCCACAATGTAGTTATGCTGGGGATTGAACTCTGGACTTCTAGAAGAGCAGCCAGTACCTTTAACCAATGAACCATCTCTCTAGCCCAAGACATATACGTCTTAAAATATATAAAATTTATTTATGATATAAAAATTCAGAGCTTAACTTTTAATCAAGTTCTGTTAAGCTAACTAGCAGGGACTCCCAGCTGTTTAGTCACAAACCTAATGTTTTATGATTTATGCTGTGTGTCATCGAAGTAAATATGAAGGATATTTCATCAGGCCTAAGGCACCACTGACCAATCTATACATGGATCTCTTTGACAGAAGAAAAATGTACAAGTTTGTAACCCAAATCTGTGTTTTGCTAGGACTGAAAGGCATAAGTACATTCCTGCTGTTTTACAGATACCCAATATCAACTTTTTCACAATATAGATTTCAGTACAGAGTGGTGATGATAATATATCTCAAACTTATGTTCCCAATTTAACCATGTCTCAGCAGATTTGTGCTTCTGGCAGATGAGCATCAGTTATTGACTACATACTGCTCCTAAATACTGCTCTGGACTTACTGTGAACCAGTACAGACAATGTGAATCTTCAACAGGGTCTATACACTAATGCCTCTGATAAATGTGCAATTTGCTAATTTGCTGAATCCACCCTCCTTTTCTTTTTTTTTTCCGTTTGGTTTTATAGCATTTTAGCCATTTCACGCCCAAGAAAACACTGCAAAGGTAAGCAGGAAGTAGTACAGGAAAGAATACATTTAACCTTTTCCTGGTTGAGATGTTATATCAAAAGTAAACCAAATAAAGTCCTATACATAGGGGTAATGTGAGTAACTCAAAAATTATAGTCATTACCTATTGGAGGCCCAAAATTTGGGCATCTAAGGTTTGTGTTAAAGAGGCAATGTGATGGAAAAATTAATAACTAAAAGTTATAAAATTAGGGTTTATTGGAAGAAGGAAAATTAATGAGAACAAGAATTTCGCCAATAGGTAAGTCCCTGACTCAGGAGAAGAAGTAAAATCAAAGAAAAAACCCCAAACTTTCAGGTGTGCTTATCAATCTTGCCTAAACAAATGATGGATTCTATTAACTTAGATCCATGAAGACCTTGTAAATAAATTTGTACTCTATGAACTGTCTGTATCTTGCAAACCTTGTGAACTGAGTAAACAGATCTCAAGCTTCACTTTCTGTTTACCTTGTTATAAACCCCTCAGAATTTTAAGCCGCGTCACCTTACTTTTCTGACAGAGTAAGTTCCCAGCTGGTTTGATTTTTACCAGTAAAACCTTTGCTTTTGCAGCCAGGAGTCACTTCCTTTGGAAGTTGAGGAAACCAGCAGGGCAAAATAGTAACAAGCTGCCCAAGGAGGCTTTATAGGCTATAGAACACGAGGTGAACAACTATTTGAAAATCAAAACACTGTTGTGCCAGCGACATGGTGTACTACTTCCTGCTTACTTTTGCAGTGTTTTCTGAGTTGCAAGTAGGTTAAAATGCTAGACAATACCAACAAAGAAGTGGGGTTCAGGAAATGGACCATTTATCAGAGGCAAGGTTTGTAGACCCTATTGAAGATTCACCTTATTGGGCTTGTTCATAGTAAGTTAGGGAGAGCACTATAGAGGAGCAGGCTGTAGTCAGCAACTGATACTCATCTGCCAGAAGCACAAATTGTCTGAGACATGTTTAAACTGGGAACAAACGTAAAAATGTATATATTTAATTGGGACTTTAGTTCCTTACCTTTTGGTGATCAAGAAAGACAGCAAGACCAGGGTGAAAATTCCATCCTCAGGAAAGTTGTGTTTATCTGCAGTCCTTTTGTCCTGTAAGAAGTGGATAAAAGGTTTATGACATTTGACTCTCTGGGGGTATATGAACTGTGTTATATAAAAGGACATAAAAGTTTTAGATATATTGTCATCACCAATCTGTGCTGAAATCCAAAATTGTAGAAAAAGTAGATTTGGGTATCTATAAAACAACAGTGGAATGAACTTAATGCCTTTGAG